>NC_072737.1:171795706-171830048 GCF_026930045.1 Uloborus diversus | reverse complement strand
ATGTTTCAAAATGAAATAGTTTTACAGTCTGAAAAAAAAAAAAAAAACTTTTTGTATAAGCTGAGGCAACAGCAAATAATACAATGGCAAAAAACCAAGTTGATTTTCATTTAACATTCAATTTTAGCAATTAAATTTAAAAAACGCCAAGTAATAACTTTTAACTTTTATCAGTATTAATTTGAAAAACAAAGATTTTTTTCTTGAAATTGTGATTATGCTACGCTAATTACTTCAAGACAAAGAGTAAAGGCAAAAGAGCTAAGTCGTTAAGGACGGCTTCTTCTTTGCCCGTATGGTTGTTTATTTTACGTGGCATGGAACGCGTGAAAGGATAATTCAAGCAACGTAAAATAAAATACTTTACAGACATAGAAGCACTCATCCCGTGAAGTTCACCTTGTGATTAATAATTCAATACTTTGACCTTGAGGAAAAAAGATCAACCAATATGCAGCAGTGTATAATCGCACCTTACTTTTTTTTTTAACAAATAATTTGTTAATTTAAGCATTTTAAATACCTTCTAGTAATTTTTCTTTGTGTACAAAAACTTTCTAGTTTCTGGTATTTTTGAAGCGCATATTCGCAATGTTTTTTGTTGTGTTTTTATGTTATTTTTATATACATTGTTACAAATTCTGTAAATAGTAATTATTTTTATGATTAATTTGTTGTAATCTGGTCAAATTTGGCATTTATTCCATTATTTTGCAGCTAAAATTATCTTAGTAACGTAACCTATAAATAGCTTCTTGTATTGTACACACAACCCCCTAACATTCGACTGAAGTATACGGTCCCCCTATTTTTCATTCATAAGATTCGTGAATGAATAAAAAGAAAATACGAGAAGCATTTTGAATTTTATGGAAACTTCTCTAGGATTTATAAATAGCCACAGCCGACGACAGCGGGATGAGTTAGTCTCGAGTTAGTTTTTCTTGTGAATCGTGTCAGTGATGCGCTGGAGAGCATGTATTAGCTCTGTTTTGTGAAGCCTTTGAGCTGTATTTTTGCATATTTGGATGTAAATACGTGTGTAACTGTTGAGTTTACGGTGTTAATTGATATTTGCTTAATTCCTGATGATTGATTTAGCAGTTGTAACTACACTTCCTGTACATAGCTGTAAATAAATCTCCTGTGTTTTCTCAAGAACTGTGTCGTCATTTAAAGAAAGTTTGAAATCATGAACTCTTAACAATATTGTGTTCTGAAGTGCTTTGATCATGTTTTTTTATCTGAATTTTTCCTGTTAGCGCTAAAAAAGCATCGCTAAGAACGATGTATGACATATGTCGGCATACATAGTTTTCTTGGCGACGCTTTCTTGGCGCCAACAGGAAAAAGTTGCCAAGCGTGGGGTATGACATTAGTTCCGTATTTTGTTAACAAGGAATTGCCGAACGTTAAGAATTTTAAACTCTTAAAGCTGAAAAAAAAACTTTTTAAATATTTAATGATGAAGAAGTTCTGGAATTCAGGATTCTGAAATTGAGATCTCATACTGTAATTAAATATTTTAACACTGACATATTACCACAACCAGGTCATATTTTGTGATGGTGATGGAACAGGAGACAGACCACTTAATTTTGTAACAGGTATGATCAGCAAGAAAATGCAAGCAGTAAAATGTTTTCTGCTCGCCCATTTTCGCTGATCGTACTTACTAGAGGGCTGCCAACATGGGGGGGAGGTCATGGTGCAGACATGTCATTGAAATTTTTAGGGGAGAGGTGTTTTGAGGGACATTTTTGTCCCATCTCTCCGTGGTACAACTATACCCAGCTGGTCACATCCAAAAATGAACAGTTTTGAGCAATTTGTCACAGCTTTTAAAATTTCAGTAGGTTCATTCATTTTTTTTTTTTTTTTTTTGAAAAAAAAAATTGGTTTCCAATGACCAATTGTTAATTCCCATGATTTTTGAGCATTTTTTGCTGAAAATCCCGACTTTCCATAATCAAATTAGGTCATGGCTAAAGTCTATGATTTCCCATGACTTTTTAAGTGCAGGGAATCCCTGTAAAATACACATTGAAATCAGAAGTATTTGATCATTAAAACAAAATAAAACAGTGGAAATATTAGCTGTAAATTCTGCCTTGTTGTGAAATAAGCCTTCAAGGTTGAAAGGCTGCTTTTATTATGTAAATTTTTCTGAAGCAGCTGCTTTACAATTTTTGTGAAAGGGCTGCTTTTACGAGGCAGAATTTTGTAAATTTTCCTTACCCTCTACCCTAGTCACAAGTCATGCAACCCTTCATAAACATAGTTGCTTATAATTATGTTATAGCATTATAGAAAGGGTGCCACACTTCTTGTTTCCCCTCCCTCCTTCTTGCCACTATTTCACAGACCCCTCTCCCCCTCAAATCATGGCATCATTAGTGGGCAGTCCGATAGGAGACTGTTTAGCTCATTATTTTGAGATATGAGAATGATTTGTTTATAAAATAAGAACTTTTTTGATAGGAATGTTAATATAAAAATGTGGCCTAATCCAATCGCTGCAAAATCAAATGATTCTTAATTAGAATTACGATCCCTCCAACCCCCTGGAACGTGATTTTTCCATTTACGAAAAACTTTTAACAGTTACCTTCAATTCATAAGAATTAAATTTTAAACTCTTTGTCATTCAAAATCAAACTTCATGTAAAACTTGAAATACTTCACCTTATCTTTTCTAATTCTTCGACCTTCCGCATATGTTTTCTTACTATTTATGTATGCAGGATAAATGCAAATCCATCTAAACAAAAAATAAGAGAATAAATCAACTACTCCAACATTATTTTTAACCACACTAGAGAACAATTTTATACCTTTCTCTGTCAGAATATTTCTTGTCTGGAGACCAGCATGAAACCATATTTATTTCTTACCAACGAATTATAAAACAAACCATAACAAAACTTGCATGACAATTTGTGTACGAGACACGTAACTTACGTATAGGCAACCGGCAAATCCCTTCAGAGATTCAGCAACTCCGTAGCCTACGAGGATCCAACAATGCGCTGATTGGTTGCGTTCGACGAGCTTGCCCGAGAGCGACCGGTTAGTTAATCACATGACAGCTAATGACCACATGTTCCAATCAACCAATCAACTGCTTTGAATGGCAACCCATAGACTAATAATAAGAGTAGACCGAGCTTTCTCATTCTTGCTGATGAAGAAAATTGGTTCATAGATGTATCATGTGACTGGTGGAAGGGCTTGGCGAAGACTTTGGCAGCATGGTTGCTAGATAGCAGCATTATCAATAGTTTGGCACTCGACATTTATTTTAAGACGTAATGTGTTTTCATTATAATTTTTTTTTTTCCAGGTGCAGAGATTGAACTGTTTCTCTTTTAGTTATGAATTATTTTGACATTAGTAATTAGTTTTTGATTACAGTTTTCAGTAACTTTTATTTCATTCGGAACTGCTACGTCAGCGTTGGCGTGAACGTAATTCGCAACTCCAACGAACTATAGGGGGCACTGCAAACACTGTCTAATGGCCGACTTAAAAACTAAAACAAATGCATGTGGTAACGAAGAAAATGCTAAAAGTGTTGTGATTTTTGTTGTTGTGTATGATTTTTTCGCTTTATTCATTTGAAAAGATTTTTCAAAGTCTTTTGGTTATTCTGACCCATATAGAAAGAGATTAGAAACCAAAAACTATTACGAAAGCAAACAATTAATGCAGAACACTAAGTTGTTCTGAAGCAGCCATTTTCACGATGTTGAATTCGGAATTCATAAATTTTTGGTTCGCTTCGAACGGCATTTTCATTTTGTACCGTTTTTTCTATACATTAGTACATATTAAGTTCAGTTTCGTGACATTTCCGGCATTTGTTGACATTTTTGTCACATAGTGCACATACGTGACAGTCTGCCAAGAGTACCATTTAACACCTGATAATTTATTTCTATGACTATATGATTGGATCATGCCTTTAATTCATTCGTCATGGAAATGATTTACCTGATATGCGAAATCTTGTCAAGATACATTATTCTTTCACACAATTTTAAAACCATAACCCTATAAACAGATTTTTGGCGAACTTTTATTTTTTATTGTTCAAATTCTTAACGTTCTTTCTGGATTTTTAAATCTGTTCTGCGATAAATATTTTCAAGAAAATTTATTTGCATACTGTCTATTTCAGTAGGATACTGTAGTAACAAAGGTTATTTAAATCATTTATGTGGAATTAGGTTAAGGAAAAGTGTCCAGTCAATGTTGTTAAGTTCGTTTTTTTTTTTTTTTTTCATCGAATTGAAAAACTGATATTTATTTAAATTCACTCAGAATAAAATAAATAAAATGTGTACTCACAGTGTATATATGGTGGTAGTTTTCTTTTCAGTTGATTGACCATTATTTCTTTTTACTTATCGAATTCTGTAATCTTACTATCATTTTATTCCACTCATGATAAAAATTAAAAATGGTTTAACTAAAAACGCGAAATCTCGCCAAGGCTACTTTGCTCGCACAATACTAAAACTATAACCCTAAACACATTTGGCGAAACCTTTCAGCTGAGAATAAAAGGAATAAAGTAAATTCTTTCTCAGTTAAACATTTTTCATTTTGCTCTACGATAATAAATTCAAGAAAATATTTTGCATACTGTCCATTCCAACTAAATGCTGCTGTAAAATATGATTAGTTAAATTAATTTAAGATTAAAAAAAACTCATATTCTTACAAATTCATACAAAACAATAAAAAATTTTACCTGGTATAACGTTATCCAATTTTGTTAATCCAGAGTTTTCTTGTTTACGCTTCCACCATTTAATACTTTTTTGAAAGAAATAAGGAAAACTAACATTATTTTGAGAAGCTCGAGAATACTACTAAGGGACGAATTAATTTCTGTAGCTGAAAGCAAACTAAGACACATCGATTGCGTTAATAAATACTCAGAACAAACTGCCTGTGTTTACGTCAACAGACACACGTGGAACACAACGTGGCAATGTTTTAGTTCCATCAGCAGTTTTGTAAATCACCGCAAGGTAGCGTATTCGAGCGCTGGAGTTCCGAATGGCGTAAACGTTTTGCGTTAACGCAAAAATGCACTAATCGGTAACTTAAATTGAAATTGTAGGTAAAAATCTTACCGTTTGCCGATTCTTTTTGGGCGCTTGAATCTTTAATTGCTTAGAGAGTTATTGAAATTGAATAAAGAAAATGCACAGTACTATCTAAACGAAAAACTCACTATATTAACAAAATATTTACAACTTAGAATAACAAATTTACAAATCGGACTCCATAAAAGATCATTCTTTCGTGTTCCATCAATTCTATTTATTTTATTTCTCGCTCGCTTTGATCGTCTGCTACGATCAACGCCCGCTGTTGTTAGGATATCCACCAATCACATGGTTTGGTTTATGAGCAGCAAAAGGGTTGCCATAGCTTCGATTAGTAACCAGTTACTTACCGGTCGACCGGTGAGTTTCGTCGAACGCAACCTTTGATGCAAGGAGGATTCCAGCACTGGGAGCGTAGCCTTCGGCTGGAGTTACGAATATCGCAACTCCAGCGCTCGAATACGCTACCTTGCGGTGATTTACAAAATTAAAGAAAAAGGTAAAACATTGCGTTCCACGAGTGTCTGTTGGTGAACGTAGGCAGTTTGTTAAGAGTATTTATTAACGCATTGCATGCAATTAGCAACGAATATGCTATTCGAAACTCCAGCGCTCGAATACGCTACCTTGCGGTGATTTATAAAACTGCGAATGCAACTAAAACATTGCCACGTTGCGCTCCACGTGTATCTGTTGACGTAAACGCGGTCAGTTTGTTCTGAGTAACGCCTTCAACATGTCTAAGAACGCCTTCAACAACAGAAATTAATTCGTCCCTTAGTAGTATTCTCGAGCTTCTCAAAATAATGTTAGTTTTCCTTATTTCTTTCAAAAAAGTATTAAATGGTGGAAGCGCAAACAAGAAAACTCTGGATTAACAAAATTGGATAACGTTATACCAGGTAAAATTTTTTATTGTTTTGTATGAATTTGTAAGAATATGAGTTTTTTTTAATCTTAAATTAATTTAACTAATCATATTTTACAGCAGCATTTAGTTGGAATGGACAGTATGCAGAATATTTTCTTGAATTTATTATCGTAGAGCAAAATGAAAAATGTTTAACTGAGAAAGAATTTACTTTATTCCTTTTATTCTCAGCTGAAAGGTTTCGCCGAATTTGTTTAGGGTTATAGTTTTGGAATTGTGCGAGCAAAGTAGCCTTGGCGAGATTTCGCGTTTTTAGTTAAACCATTTTTAATTTTTATCATGAGTGGAATAAAATGGTAGAATTACGGTAACCGGGTCGCGGCGATAAATATTTTATTCTGGCAACCCGCTACCTTACCTTGGCGTCGGAGCAATTTTGGTAACCCTACACCAAAGCTGATTTGCTATTCGTTTGGCCAATCAGCCATTTCAGAATTCACCTTTACAAAATTGTACTTTATTTGTCCAATAAATCTTTCTTTTTTTTTTTAATTCCATAGAATAATATTTTAAATTTTCCCAAAGTGATTTTTTTCTGAAAATTGGCAACATATTGCGTTTTTTCAATTTTTAGATCTTCGAAACATTTTATGAAATTTTACATCGCGAAATGTTTGTCACTTTTAACTCTTTTAAGTTATGATTTAAAAATTAGTTATTTATACCTTTTGGATACGTTTTTGGAATGTGTTCGCAGTAAGTTATTTCCTTCATGTTTTATTATTCTATCTTAAATTTAAAATGGATTAATTATGGTAATCACTTATTCAGTAAGTTAGAATTATAATTTTAATTATGATAACGTTCTCTGAATGGATATGTGATCTGATTTAACTTATTAAGTATATCGTTTAAAGTCTTAATTAAACAGTAAGTATTTTTAATGGCTTCTTCTCAGATTATTTCAGACTAATGTCGTGTTCTATCCAACTTTTACTGTTGTTAAATTTCGGTAAAAATTTATGTTTCATTTTAATGTTCCTTAGGAAATTAAATATGTTGATAGAAAATATAACACCATATACGTCATTAAACTTTTCGTTCACATACATCATGATATTTTATTTCTTTTCCTACAGAAAAAAATGAGTTCAATATTACTGCAATGGGAACGTAAAGAGCAGTATCTGCAAATTTATATTTAAAACTTTTTTTTTTGCATTTTCGTCATGGGTTGTACTTCAGCTTTCTTGTAGAAGCTTGCTTACTTGCTTTCCACTAAAAAAACAAAAGTTCAAATTCCATCATTTCGCTATTGTTAGTATCGAATCCAAAACACGTTTCTTTTTATGTCTCAAATATTCTTCTCTATAGATACTGCGCTTTATCTTTCCATGTTTAAGTTATCATCTTGAAAAAAGTTACCTCTCATTTGTCTTTTCTGCACACTTTATTTCAAAGTAAGAAAAATAATATATAGGCCAGTGCCAATAGCTTTGAAAATGGTAAAAAGTCGAAAAAATTTAGAACAGGATAAAACCAGTTAGAAAGGTAAGAAAATCTAATAACATTAATAGAAAAAATAAATTACGGGCGAGTTGAGTTCGGGAAGGGGGGTTGTAGGGGGTTTAAGGGGGGAGAAACGGTTTATCACGATTTGCGGAAAAACTAAGAGTCCTATCGAAAAAAAATTACAAAGTTGTTGGTAATAAAAAGATCTACAACTTTTGTATTTGCACTTTTTATCTATAACCTCAAAATATATGCGAAAAATTCAAAAAACCGACATTTTTGGTTTTTTATTTTTATCTCCCACAAAAAAAAATTTTTTTTCACTAAATTTAATGAAAGGTTACCTTATTATGTCCCAAATACATTGTAATTTTTTGGATTTAAAATATTTATTTTTTCTCCTTATTTTGATTCAATAGTAAAAAAGCATCAGAATTTTCAATCAAAAAATCTCACGTCAAAATATCTGATTTTTTTAAAAAATCGGAGCAAGTTTTTTTGTTGGAATCTCTACTTTTTGATGGTATAAAAAACAATATACAATACTATAGAAAATTTTCGCAAAAAATGAAGAAAATCAAAAAACTGGAATTTGAAAAAAAAAAAGTTATAACTATGTAAAAATTTTAAGCTCCTTATTAAAAAGTATACTTTAATTACTCGAAAAATGAAATTTTCCATGTTACATTGACACAAACTGAAAATAAAAATATACTAAAGTAATTAAAAATCAAGCTACAGCATGCATTTGTATTATACCCTTCTCATCAACCATTAGACGGTGACTGTAGCGCCCCCTATAGTTTTTTGGAGTTACGAATAGCAAGCTACACTGTAGGATGGGATAAATGAGCAATTTCCGCAATTTCGAACTGTGTTACCTTGAATATTGTGAAAAATAATCAGTTTTCCAATTGTGTTTGCTGTTAATTATTGTGTTTGCTGTTAATTTAATAAATAGCTTAAAATTTTACATCAGTGATGATTTTTTTTCAAATTCGAGTTTTTAATTTTCTTCATTTTTTGTGAAAATTTTCTATAGTATTGTATATTGTTTTTTATACCATCAAAAAGTAGAGATTCCAACGAAAAAAACTTGCTCCGATTTTTTAAAAAAATCAGATATTTTGACGTGAGATTTTTTGATTGAAAATTCTGATGCTTTTTTACTACTGAATCAAAATAAGGACAAAAAATAAATATTTTAAATCCAAAAAATTACAGTGTATTTGGGACATAATAAGGTAACTTTTCATTAAATTTAGTGAAAAAAAAATTTTTTGTGAGAGATAAAAATAAAAAACCAAAAAGTCGGTTTTTTGAATTTTTCGCATATATTTTGAGGTTATAGAAAAAAAGTGCAAATACAAAAGTTGTAGATCTTTTTATTACTAACCACTTTGTAATTTATTTTTTTTCGATAAGACTCTTAGTTTTTCCGGAAATCGTGATAAACCGTTTCCCCCCCCCCTTAAACCCCCCTACACCCCCCTTCCCGAACTCAGCTCGCCCGTAATTCATTTTTCCTATTAATATTATTAGATTTTCTTACCTTTCGAACTGGTTTTATCCTGTTCTAAATTTTTTTGGTCTCAAACATTATTGGCACTGGCCTAATAGTTCTATAAAAAAAAAAGGCTTAATCATTTGATTCTTTCCATATTTTGCAATATTTTAACAAGAAGTTCCGTCTAGAACTAGACGAGCCTACTTTCCCGTATACCCATACTACTTTCTAGTACCTGATCAATATTCTCAAAAATAGCTAAAATCGCAAATTTTTTCAAACATATTTTTTTTAATATTTTAAGCTGATTTCTAGGAATAAAATATTCCTTACTTTTCTTCAAAAAAACGAACAAATAAAATAGCAGCACCTTTTAAACAAAGCAGCTAATACACTTCTTTCCATTAAAAAAATTTTTTAACAGCTTTTAAAACGAAAAAATAATAATAAGTTCATTAAAATAAATACATCATATAAAAAAAATCGTTTCTTTTTCCCCTGTTGCCGAAAATAATTTTTTAAACGAATTAATGCACTTACCAAAATAAAAAAAAAACAATAAAATGTCAACTTAAAGAAATAATTTTCATTGTCAAAAAAAAAAAAAAAAAAAGAAAAAGAAAAATCGTCTGCGCATATTTTTCGAGTTTATTCACCGAAAACCAAATACCTAAATTAAAACTTTAGCGTGAAAATAAAAACAAATCATATCAACAATAATTATTTCACAGTTAAAACCACAGCAGCGGAGTCGGAGTCGGAGTCAATCTCATTTTGGGATAAAAGAGTCGGAGTCGAATATCCAAGAATCGGAGTCAGTCATTTGTCCTCCGTGTATAAATGTTTGCCAAAGCTACGAAGTCAGAGTCGAAGTCGGGGAGTCGGAGTCCGATTAATTGTCGGGAACAGGAGTCAGAGTCGGTGTCAGGTCCCCCTAAATTCTCGGAGTCGGAGTCGGGAGTAGGTCGTCAAGAGCTATTTCCAACAAAGTTTGTTTGAAGTAAATCCGCCTTCAAGTACGGAATCTACATTGACTTTCAGTTTCCCCGTAGGCGCTAATGTTAAGGGATTTGAACTGTTCAAAATTGAACGGAAAATTGTTCAAATCAAAAAGATATCTTATATACAAGTTTTTTTACCAAAAGCTTTTTCCTAAAAAGCTTGTTTGAAGCAAATTCGCCTCACAGTTCGGAATTGCTTTGAATTTCCCCGTAGGCGCTAATGTTAAGTTTTTTTGAACTGTTCAAAATTGAACAAAAAATAGTTCAAATCAAAAAGTGAAATATGGGAATGAGGTGTCCTCGCCGAGATCTTTCGAACAAAAAAAAGTTTGTTCGAATCGGACTATTCATTCAAAAGTTATTAGGGGGGGACAGACAGACAGACCGACAGACAGACCGACAGACAGACAGACCGACAGACAGACAGACAGACCGACAGACATTTTTCCCCATCTCAATACCCTACTTTCCAATTTTTAATTTTTCAATATTTATTTAATTATTTTATTTATTTTTGACTTTTTTTTGTTTTTTCACGATATTTTTAAGATGCATTAAGCCTTCTTTCATGCTTTTTTCTTCTTTTTCTGACTTTTACTGGGAAAGTAGGCTAATAAAAAGGAAAAAAGAATTTTAATGCTTTTTTTTTTTCTTTACGGTTGCAATCAGAGAAAGAAAATGGTTAATAAACAGTCGTTACCTAGGTGATAGTTTGAGCAATTCGAAGCTCCGCCCCTTGTCTTTGGGTCAACTCTCATTTGATGATTTCTTTTATTTACATTGTAGTACTTTGTTTACATTGAGTCGTAGGTGACAAATTTGGCAGCTTTTGAAAAAATACGCCAACACGACCCGGTTACCGTAATTCTACCAATAAAATGATAGTAAGATTGCAGAATTCGATAAATAAAAAGAAATAATGGTCAATCAACTGAAAAGAAAACTACCACCATATATAAACTGTGAGTACACATTTTATTTATTTTGTTCTGAGTGAATTTGAATAAATATCAGTTTTTCAATTCGATGAAGAAAAAAAAACGAACTTAACAACATTGACTGGACACTTTTCCTTAACCTAATTCCACATAAATGATTTAAATAACCTTTGTTACTGCAGTATCCTACTGAAATAGAAAGTATGCAAATAAATTTTCTTGAAAATATTTATCGCAGAACAGATTGAAAAATCCAGAAAGAACGTTAAGAATTTGAACAATAAAAAATAAAAGTTCGCCAAAAATCAGTTTATAAGGTTATGGTTTTAAAATTGTGTGAAAGAATAATGTATCTTGACAAGATTTCGCACATCAGGTAAATCAATTCCATGACGAATGAATTAAATGCATGATTTCTTTAGATATCCAATCATATAGTCATAGAAATAAATTATCTAGTGTTAAACGTTACGCTTGACAGTCTGCCACGTATGTGCACTATGTGACAAAAATGTCAACAAATGCCGGAAATGTCACGAAACTGAACTTAATATGTCGTAATGTATAGAAAAAACGGTACAAAATGAAAATGCCGTTCGAAGCGAACCAAAAATTTATGAATTCTGAATTCAACATCGTGAAAATGGCTGCTTCAGAACAACTTACTGTGTGTTCTGCATTAATTGTTTACTTTCGTAATACTTTTTGGTTTCTAATCTCTTTCTATATGGGTCAGAATAACCAAAAGACTTTGAAAAATCTTTTCAAATGAATAAAGCGAAAAAATCATACATAACAACAAAAATCACAACACTTTTAGCATTTTCTTCGTTACCACATGCGTTTGTTTTAGTTTTCAATTCCGCCATTAGACAGTGACTTCAGTGCCCCCTATAGTTCGTTGGAGTTGCGAATCTATTCGATGCATTTTATTTTTAAAAGGATAACGTTATATACAAGGGTTTTTTTTTTTTTTTTTTATTGTTTTGTGTGAATTTGTAAGAATATGTTTTTTTTTTTTTTTTTTTTTTTCATCTTAAGCTCGAAAGAAGGATTTGATGACATTAGCAGAAGAATTAGCTTTCATCTCCGCCTAGTTTAAAAATAATTAATTTAACTAACCTTATTTTACTGCAGCATTTAGCTGGAATGGACAGTATGCAAAATATTTTCTTGAATATATTATCGTAGACCAAAATGTGAAATGTTTAACGCTGGGAATTTTCATCGCCAAAATAGTGCAATTCTAGTTAGGTAGGCTTGCCAGACGTCCCGGTTTGTCCGGGACAGTTCCGGTTTTCAAACAAAATCCCGGTGCCCGGCCGGTTTACTTCATGTCCCGGAAAAAGATAAATTTGATTACAAATGAACAAAAAGATCTAAAATTAATTAACTGTGTAGGATTATTTAGGATAATTACTTTAGTATTTGTAACATATTGACTTGTAAAATTAATACCGGTAGCTAGTGAGGTTTTTTGCAACTAGATTAAAAACAAAAGAGACTTCCTAAAAAAGTTCTATAAAATGAAACGTATCTCTAAATACTCTTCAATTTTTTATTCCTTAGTCAAAGTGTTTTTCTATCTAAAATAAATTGTAAATATTTACATCATCTCGAAAGTGAAATGTTCAAATTTTATCTGCACGTCATTTTTTAACCGACTTCAAAAAGGAGGCGGTTATTGTTATCCTTGTCTTAGGTTCATAATAAGTAACCATTTATTCACAGCATTGAGAATAAACTGCCGCCTATAAAAAAAAACCCCAAAATCAGCCAAGGGTTGTGTTCCTCTTTGAATACTAGCGACGCTGGGGGATGGGGGTTGCATTTCGGTGTACCGGTTGAACATTTCAGAAATCTGGCAAGGGTTAGCAAAGAACCCTTGGCGAGATTTCGCATGTCAGTTGTAAACCATTTTTATTTTTATCATGAGTCGTGGATATGGTAGAAAGATTACAGAATTCGATAAGTTAATTCAGAAATTAGAAACAATCGAAACAGAAAAAAATGAAAATTAACCGGTTCGGCAATTTGAGAAATAATTCAGCTACAAATGTAAGACAGTTAGCGCTAGCCAAACAAGACAAAAAAGTATCATTTTCCTCTTTTGATAACACTGGTAAACAAAGGTTTTGTTGCATGAAATATTTATAGTGTTCTTATGGCCACAATGAAAATGTAGTTCCATCAAGAATTGATAAATATCGAATTCAACATCGGGTGCTTACAACTACGAACAGGGAGACTACGAACTACGAAATTTGCATTAACTTAACGTTTGGTAAAGATTCTTGAATTCTCATTTTTTTATTCTACGTGGGCCAGAATGTCCACAAGACTTTAAAAACTAATTTTTAAAGGGACAAATCAGTTAAACAAAAAAGTCATGCATACAAACAAAAATTATTTGGCTTATTAGCATTTTCTACGCTACGGCGCGGCGTTTGTTTTACCTTTTTCGTCCGCCATTAGACGATGGCTGCAGTGCTCCCTATAGTTTGTTGGAGTTGCGAATAGTGCAAGCGATTTTGTTGTGCTTCTTTAAAAAGTAGAATAATTTCTTCTGCGCATTTCAATGCATTAAATGAGAAAGATAAACTTATAGTTACTGTGAAAAATTATCTTTTCTTTCAATGGCTGTGATCATCCCGATCCTTTAGATTGAGACATAAGAGACATCGTACATCGAGTCTTCCTTCAAGGGCATATATAAGGAAGAGGCTGAGGGGGCCCGGGCCTCCTCCAAAATCTAGGAAAACATTTCATTAAAGGTAGTTATTAAATTAAAATATTTCCAAATAATTTCCAAACTTTTTGCTACAAAAATAAATAAATAAAATAAATAAATATGATAGTGATAATAATAATTATAACACGTTAGATCAGAGATTTCTGAACTGGGTGCCGCAGGAAGAGGTGAGGGGTGCCGCGAAGTGACTATGGTAACAACAATAATTTACTCTATAAACAAAAAAAAATCGACGCACCAAGCTCGGACAACTCCTTCTTGGTGCTTGTTTTTTTTTTTTTTTTTTTTTTTTTTTTTGAGAGAGAGAGAGAGAGAGAGAGAGAGAGAGAGAGTTTATATGTATAAAATTAGACTAGGATGCTGTGAGAAAATTCTAATTCATCAAAGGGTGCTGTGAATCATTGAAGTTTGGGAACCCTGAGTTTAGGCAATGGGTGTTCAGAAGGAGTCAGGAGGGGATCCGTACCCCTTACTCAAGAAGAACGTCGTCCAACGAAGAAGTTTTGGGAAAGCGAAAATATTTCAACAAAAAGTAAAGCAAATAATGTTGGGAAAAAAACTCAATTATTTCAAAAAGATCTTTAAATTAAATTTTTTTTTTTTTTTGTAACAGATGAAGTTCATTGCTTAGCAAATTAAGTTCTCCTCTCTTTCACCCCCCTTCCCCTTTTTTTTCTCTTTAGTCTGTCTGAAAAGAAGGGTCTTCAAAATGTTTCTCTCTTTAACTCTCGTCCATTGAAAGAAATTTAAAATAAATTTCTGTTGTTCGGTTGGAGTAATGATGAAGTTGATGTCCTAAAGACGCATTTATTTAGGCGTTTTTCAGATATCAATTTCTAAACATTTCTGGAGGAGGGTCCCCGAACCAACACCCCTTCATTAAGGTTACTATCAAATATAGTCTGAAATTGTGGCTTTAAAATTTCAATTTTGAAAAGTTTCGGAGGAAGATCCCTAAAACCTTTCCTTACCTCTAAACGTCTCCAAAGATGACCTGAAATTGCGTTTTACCTTTCAGAGGAGGATTCTCGAACCCTTGCTTCCCATAGATTGCCTAATGTTAGGAAAAAATCTGAATTGCTTTTGGAAAAAACCTTAAAGTAAAAAATTTCAAAAGTTGACTATTAATCAGGTTATTTCGTCCAGCACCTCCTGTTTCTTTTATCTCCCCCCTCCCCCGCCACCTGTGGGCCTAATTTTTTTTTTTTCCTTTTTCCTAGTCGGTCTAAAAAGAAGAATCTTCAAAATACTACACTTTGCAACCCCCCTCCACCCATTAAAACCATTCAAGAGCTTCTCAAACCTCGTTTTTAGGGCTTCAGTGCCAAAAAATTTTCAGGGGACATTACCAAACACCTTGCCTTCTGAAAGCATCGAAAATCGTTTAAGATTGCTCTTATGGAGCTTCAATTTTGAAAAATGGCCGAAGCCCTAACGTTACCAAATGCGGTCCACAGTCGCGCTTTTAAGACTTCAATTACGAAAAAATTTCGGACGAGGGTCCAACTGCTACCGTATGAAACTTGGAAATGAAATAAACTACAGCTTCGAAAAATTTGTGGTTTAGAGCTTTTAAATCCCTCCACCTGGTATCACTGAATATCTCTTGAAAACTTGGTTTTTTTTAGGACTTAAATTTTAAAATAGTTTTTGAGGAGAGCCCCAGAACCGCCCTGCCCGTAACATCAAAGATGTTAGTCTGAAACTGCGTTTTTAGAACTTCAATTTTGAAAAGTTGGGCGAGGAGTGATAGATTTCGCTCTATTTTTAAAAATAACCAATCAGGGCAACTTCAAAAAGTCCCATTCCTTTCATTACACCAACGTCAAAAAATATAGCCTATAACGGCATTTTTAAGATTTCAATTTCTAATACTTTCCGCAGAAGTTCCCCCGAATTTCTCCTCCCCGTAGTATTTATCACCAAAAACCTTTTAAAACTGCATTCTTAGGACTTCAATTCCAAAAAATTTCCGGTCGTCAACCCCGAGCGAGAATTTTTTAAGAGTGCCCTCCTGACACTTGTTTTTGGTTGTGCCACTGGTGGACAGTATGAAGTCTTTGCCCAACCTCGAAAAAAAGGAAAAGATCAGGGCATTGTTGCTCCCTCCTCAAAAAATTGCAGTAATAAAAAAAGGTGGGGGGAAGGAGCTAAACTTGATTATATGGGCCCCCTTCAAAAATAAATATACGCCACTGTCTTCCTTTGTCAGTCACTGCCGGCGATGTTACTTTGAACTGTTTGTTTCTAAGCACTTTTATTATACTTGGCCTGATTGTCACGGAGAAATCTGAGGCCTGATTTTGCTTATATCTTAGCAACTAGACCACTTAGAGACTTTGGGATTTCACTAAATGATTTGCTTAATCTTAAGGTATAACTTAACGCTGAAAAATTAAAATTCTAAAATAAAATTATTATTTCGGTTAGGATGGAAAACAGCAAATTTCATGTAATTTCCCTATTAAATGTTTAAATATAAAACCCATTGTTACAAATTTTGTTGCCCTGCAACAGTTATAATGTTCCCACATAGCACAGTCACATCTCAGCAACGTAGCAAATACGTCGCACTGCGACGTCTGTAACGTCTCGGGCACATCACGGCACATTCCAGAAACGTCCCAGAGATGTTCTGGCAACGTGGAATTGTCCGACTTCAGTTACGTCGCAATGCGACGTGTATGGTTCGTCGCAATGTGATGTTGTCGTCGCATTGCGACAGCCCAGAGACGTTCTGGAGACGTGGAATTGTCCAACTTCAGTTACGTCGCAATGCGACATGTATGGGTTGTCGCAATGGGACAGCCCAGAGACGTTCTGGAGATGTGGAATTGTCCAACTTCAGTTACGTCGCAATGCGACATGCATGGGTTGTCGCAATGCGACTGCCCAGAGACGTTCTGGAGATGTGGAATTGTCCAACTTCAGTTACGTCACAATGCGACATGCATGGGTTGTCGCAATGCGACAGCCCAGAGACGTTCTGGAGACGTGGAATTGTCCAACTTCAGTTATGTCGCAATGCGACAGCCCAGAGACGTTCTGGAGCCGTGGAATTGTCCAACTTCAGTTACGTCACAATGCGACATGCATGGGTTGTCGCAATGCGACAGCCCAGAGACGTTCTGGAGATGTGGAATTGTCCAACTTCAGTTACGTCGCAATGCAACATGTATGGTTTGTCGCAGTGTGATGTTTTCATCCCAATACGACAGCCCAGAGATGTTCTGGACACGTGGAATGGTCCAACTTCAGTTACATGCACATTCATTGGGCTTGTGATATTGCTGAGGAAATGTGACAGCTCGCAGCTAAAAATTTCTGAAATCTTTTCTTATTTATTGGGAAAAAACAAAAATTTTGTATTTTTCATCAAGTAACATTCACATTAATTCTAAATGTTTGCTAAAATTGTATAGCTAACCATTCAAACAAAATATTTAAATTCCCACATAACACAAACAATTTGTACAAGTTAGTACACACTAACTTAAGAAGTACAAAAGAAAAAAAAACTCAGATTAGTTATTGCCAGGGGCGTGCAAAGGGGGGGAGGACACCTGTTGACAAAATATTTTTTAAACTAGGGATGAAAATAGGGATAAACAACATAAAGGGTAACGGGAAAGACATTTGTGATGAGACCCCAAAATTTTTGTGCATGCCCCTGGTTGTTGAATTCGAATAGTGATTGTTCAATTTAAAAAGTAGAAGGAGCATTCCACGGTATTTTTGACATTTATGTAGAGTCCATAACATGACCTTTTTTGCCATAACTTTTTTATTTTCTGTTTGATTAGCATATTATTTTATTTTGATATTTTCCTACCAACACACCAGCTCAAATTAAAATAATTTGCAAATCAAACTGAAAATTAAAAAGTTATGGCAAAAAAAGGTCATGTTACAGACTCTACATAATGTCAAAAATACCTTGGAATGTCCCAGAAAATAATATAGCAAGAGAATATTGTCGCCTCAGAGTAACAGTAAGAAATCTAATCCCAAGAATAATACTAAGATATCCTACTGTTGCTCTGAGGTGACGATATATATATTTTAGTAGCATTTAGACCCAATAATAAAATATTAATGCAAAAATATTGTTAAATTCCCAATATTCACGGTTGATACAAAATCTCGGTTAAAACGAATATTTTCTTAGTTAAGTTGGTTTGAAACAATCATGGAACCAAGCAAAAATGTTTGGATTATGGACGTGTTCTTTATAGGAGAAAATTGGATAATGCACATGTATTCTGAGACTATCTTGTGTTCCGCCCTCCCAAAAATGTATGTTTCAGGCCAGTGCTCACTTTAGCGAGTGTTCAGATAGGGTCCACTATATATAATCAGTGGTGCCCCCCTAGGGTATACTCCATATAGTACAACATATATCCTATACCCTCAAGCTTCAAAAATTTTCATATTATGCATATGATCGCATACACATATTGAGCATAATTGATTACTGGGAGTATACTCTCAGAAAAAATGATAGGAACATCACTGTACATAATTAAATTGAAAATCTTATGCACAATAGGTGCATTCAAATGAAAGTTTAGGCTAAGACAAACAAAAATTTTTGACCCCTCCTCTGAAAACTTTTGCTGATGAATGCCATTTTTTTGTCGAAATTATACATCATTTTGTAAGACTAAAAAGTTAACCATACGTTAAATATTTTTGTATGGAGCATAAAGCCCTTATACCTGTTGTCTGTGGACATTTCTCGGAACTTTCTATGTGTCAATGCGGATTATCACTTGTTCCTCTACTGTTTAGCATCCTTCTTTTCAAAAAATGGAAAATCTTAATAACTAACAGATACGTTCATACCGTAATAATGAATAGTAGTAATTCATTTTTTTTAAAGACAATACTCATTTGTTTTTTTTTTTCACTATTTCACTTATTTATGCAACTGTTATAAATAACAGCTAATCGAACAAATTGTGGAGTTTCTGGCATTTCACCTTAACTAAGTTCAACTGTACAGTAAACTCCCGATTATATGAGGAATTAAGAGGCACAAGTGCAGTGGATATCAAAAATCACGGCCAAACCGCTAAAAGGCTATACAGGGTGTCTCAAAAGGTCGTTTACAAACTTAACATGCTGGTCTGTCATATCATGATGAACAAGATTTACATAGGAACATGTGTTCGCAAACGCAATGCTGGCGCACTCCATGCACACTAAGTCAGACACTAACGGATGCACAACATGTCACATATCTATTATACAAAGATGGTTTTATACAACATTTTAGTCTTTTAGGAAAGCTTAAAGCAGTTGCTAAAATTTGAGTCCTGCCAGCTCTCATAATCACGTTGCAACGACAACGCAGCGATCAGAGAAATCTTGTCAGAATGGATCGTTATTACGACGGTCGGTACTTCGTTCGTTGTGACGGTGTCTGAGAGTTAAAGGCAGCAAATTTCAACAGCAGCTATAAGCCTTCCTTGAAAACTAAAATGTTGTGTAAAATCGTCTTTGTGTAATAAATATGCGACATGTTCTGCATCCGTTAGCGCCTGACTTGGTGTGCGTAGTGCGCCAGCATTGGGCTTGTGAACGTATGTTACTATGCAAATCTTGTTCATCATGATATGGCAGACCAGCATGTTAAGTTTGTAAACGACCTTTTGGGACACCCTGTAGAGAGGGCCAACCAAAGGTAAAAATATTCTTGCTGACAAACATGGCTTTATTGATACATAGTATTTTGTTTTGTGAAAATATATGCAGCACAATAAAAATGTTTTTATATTTTTGCACAACAGAACTGAACATCAATAAATAACAAGGGCATGCAGGATGAAGAAAGTGTAAAAAATAACCAAATCAATAAATAATAAAACAAACAACTATGAGTTTAAATCTGCAATTTTTCGAGAAGAAAACAGCCATTGGCTTAAGCTTCTTGCTGCAAAAATACATGTTCTTGGTTGTTGAATGACTCACGGATAATCAGGAGTTTACTGTATATAATTAGAAGGAAATATTACTATTAGTTCACAAAACTCATCTTCAATATCAAGGTAATTGGAAACAATTTCTACTTTTTTAGATTGCACAGGGTGGGTCAGTTTACAAGGTTTGTCAACATAGATAGATAATATAGACGCACGCTTGCATGGGTACATTTTGATGCTGTGCAGATACATTTGCTGCTGATATGTACATCAGGGTTCATACTCATTTTTAAAAGTGAAAATTAAGGATTTTTTAAGGACTCTCAAAAAATTTTTAAGTTCTCATCGGAAATGATTATATAACTTAAGGTACATCATTTCAACATTTTCCAGAATGTGTATGGTGGGGGGAAGGCAGGAGTACTTGATACATAAGCATATGATACAAGCAAGCATATTACACTAAGTAATGCCTGTTTAATTTTGTATGTCTCTCTCCTAAGCACCCATTTGATTTTTCGTCCTTTGTTAGATCAATCCAAACAAGCATCTGCAATTGAAAAGTTTAGTTTGCAAACTAAATCAAGGGCACTAACATAGGATTTTATTTTTTTAAATGATGAAATGAAATTTTTTTTTTTTTTACTCAAATGAATATCATTTAGCAATTACTTGAGTTATTGAAGACGCTTTTAAGTTTTTGCCGGTTTTTACCAGTTTCTGCCAATGGCATGGCAAAAACTGGTTTCTGCCAGCAGAAAGCCTACCCTGTGTGTAGTAGAGCATTTTTCTGTGCATTGTTTCAAAATCTTGAAAGTATATGCATATTTTATTTAAAATCACAACAAATAAGAAAGATAGACCATGAATAAAATAAGTCGTATAAATGAGTAAAATGTTTATTAAGTACAGTAAATATTAAACATGAAATTAATTCAAAGCTACCTATTTTGAGCAATAATTTTACTATTTTTAATCTTTAATTTGAAAAGTTAATGCAGTTCACAATAGACAAATTGGGGAAACCTCAACTATGTTTTAAAAATATGGTTTAAATCTTTATAAAATAACTTTATGGATTAAGTAATCTTGCATGAGTCTGATTATTTTTAAAGTTATGTACAATTTTGTGCAATTATTAGGACTTCATCTTGTATGTCAGTCATTACACTGAAATTATCTCGAGTAACTTGAAGATTTTTTAAAACTATATTTGACACAATCATATAAGCTTTTTAAAACAGAGATACATGAAAATAAAGAGAATTTTAAAGATATTAAGGTTTACTTTTAAATTTAATATCTGCAAGTCAGCATGACTTGGTAGAGGATCTAGCAATAGATGGAATCACAGCACAATACAGAGATATAGATCAATACTATTCATACTTACTTAGTCTGAATTCATGACATTTATAATGCATGCTTTATCATTCTAAGTCTATTGTACCAACTATAATTAGTTAACTGCTGACAAAAGGAATGTGACTGCTTAAGAAGACAGAAAAAGATACAACGGCAGAGAGAGTAAGAAAATACACTACTACCCTCTTTCGCTATCCATTTCCGAATTGAATTGTATTGCGCAGAAAAGTTAATATTTAATGTGTGCTTAAATATTGAAGACTAAGAAAATACACATTGGAGAGTAATTGTTTTCATCATATGTTATGCAAATAAAATAATGAATATAAAATTTAACATAACTCATAGATAAAGTCTTAAGCAAGAAAAGCCATAGATGAATGTATAGAATATTTAAAATAAGAATTTTGAGTTTTGTAAACATAGTACTTTTAAAAAATCAAGAAAAATGATAGTGAAAGCAAATAACAATAAGTATATTTAACGAACAACATGATGTAGAATAAAATAGCAAGAATTCTATAAACCAACAATTCATTCACTCAAATTCTATTAGCTAACTTTTTTTATGGATCGAAGACGATCCATCACCTACTAAAACTCAAAATTTTAAAATCAAATGTTTGATGAGAAGCTTAACCGCTTAAGTTTAAAATAAACCAGCACACGTGCGACAACATTAAAACACAAGGCATAGAAAAAATTAATATCCTTCCATAACAAAGCTATAAATTCAGATTTTTTAAGTATTATTCAAAAAAATTCTTTGCAGTAAATTAGAGAATAGTACAATTAGTTTACGAACTTTCTCGTTTAATCAGTAATCATAGCGGAAAACCACAGAAAAACAAACACATTGGAATCGATCAGTTAAAAAATTTACAGTCACAGTTAATCAGCACTCGCTAGCAAAGTTCTTCATTTTGCGCATGCGTGTACTAGTTCGGAGAGAGGGGGAAACGTCTCAAGCATGTCGCAGCAAGATGTTTCATCTACGTTTGCTTGTAACATCGCAGCGACGTACTGTTAATAGCGCAGTGTGATGTGACGTGAATGGGACATTGCGACGTCGCTGGAACATCGCTCAGACGAAGTGTGCTATATGGGGTTAATTCGCAACTCCAACAAACTATAGGGGACGCTGCAGTCACTGTCTAATGGCGGATGAAAAAACTAAAACAAACGCACGCCGTAACGTATAAATTGCTTCTAAACTTAGGAAATGACAGAAATTTTTGTTCGCATGTATGATTTTTTGTGCTTTATTCATTTGAAAAGATTTTTCAAAGTCCTTTGGTTATTCTGACCGTAGAAAGAGATTAGAAATCAAAAAGTATTACGAAAGTAAAAAATTAATGCAGAACATACAGTAAAAGCTGTTCTGAAGCAGCCATTTTCACGATGTTGAATTCGGTATTCATAAATTTTTGGTTCGCTTCGAACAGCATTTTCATTTTGTACCGTTTTTTCTATACATTAGTACATATTATGTCCAATTTCGTGACATTTCCGGCATTTGTTGACATTTTTGTCACATAGAGTGCACATGCGTGACAGACTGTCAAGAGTAACATTTAACGCTAGATAATTTATTTCTATGACTATATAATTGGATATCAAAAGAAATCATCATGCATTTAATTCATTCGTCATGGAAATGATTTAACTGATATGCGAAATCTCGTCAAGATACATTCATTCGTTATGGAAATGATTTAACTGATATGCGAAGTCTTGTAAAGATACATTCTTCTTTCACACAATACTAAAACCATAACCCCTATAAGCAGATTTTTGGCGAAACTCTTCTACCGATAATGACAGCTTTTGCAGAGCAATAAAATAAAGTTGGCGCGATATTTTAGCGATAAAAATGCCAAGCTTTTATTTTTTATTGTTCAAATTCTTAACGTTCTTTTTGGATTTTTCAATCTGTTCTGTGATAAATATTTTCAAGAAAATTTATTTGCATGCTGTCCATTTCAGTTGGATGCTATAATAACAAGGTTATTTAAATCATTTATGTGGAATTAGGTTAAGGAAAAGCAGTAATTTTTCAGCATGGCCCTAGTGTCCAGTCAATGTTGTTTAGTCCGCTTTTTTTCATCGAATTGAAAAACTGATATTTATTCAAATTCACTCAGAACAAGATAAATAAAATGAGTACTCACAGTTTATATCAAATATTTTTGATGTTACGCTGTTGCGAATGACGGTTTCAAATGATGAATTACGCAAATAAAAAAATACACATAACAAAATGTTTGTTTTGCCCAAAATGAACACGTGGAACGCAAAATGTCTCAGTTTTTTCGGCAGTTTTGTAAATCACCGCAAGGTAGCGTATTCGAGCTCTGGAGTTGCGAATATACGTTACAGCGTGCGTTTGTTTTACCTTTTTTCATTCGCCATTAGACAGTGTCTGCAGCGACCCCTATAGTTTGTTGGAATTGCGAATTGAAATTAATAAGCTCATTAAAATAAATACATCATATAAAAAAATCATTTTTTTCGCCTGTTGCCAAAAAATAATTTTTAAAATGAATTAATGTCATTTCAAAAATAAATAAAAACAATAAAATTTCAACAAAAAGATGTAATTTTCACTGTGGAAAAAAAAAAATCGTCCGCGCATATTCGCAACTCCAACAAACTATAGGGGGCGCTGCAGTCACTGTCTAATGGCGGATGAAAAAACTAAAACAAACGCAAGCTGTTATCCTTTTAAAAATAAAATGCATCGAATAGATTCGCAACTCCAACGAACTATAGGGGGCACTGAAGTCACTGTCTAATGGCGGAATTGAAAACTAAAACAAACGCATGTGGTAACGAAGAAAATGCTAAAAGTGTTGTGATTTTTGTTGTTATGTATGATTTTTTGTTCTTTATTCATTTGAAAAGATTTTTCAAAGTCTTTTGGTTATTCTGACCCATGTAGAAAGAGATTAGAAATCAAAAAGTATTACGAAAGTAAAAAAAATATTGCAGAATACACAGTAAAGAGTTCAGAACACTGTCTGAAGCAGCCATTTTCACGATGTTGAGTTCGAAATTCATAAATTTTTGGTTCGCTTCGAACAGCATTTTCATTTTGTACCGATTTTTCTATACATTAGTACATATTATGTACAGTTTCGTGACATTTCCGGCATTTGTTGACATTTTTGTGACATTTCCGGCATTTGTTGACAGTTTTGTCACATAGTGCACATACGTGACAGACTGTCAAGAGTAACATTTAACACTAGATAATTTATTTCTATGACTATATGATTGGATATCAAAAGAAATCATCATGCATTTAATTCATTCGTCATGGAAATGATTTAACTGATATGCGAAATTTTGTCAAGATACATTATTCTTTAACGCAATTTTAAAACCATCTCTACATAGTATAAAATGAAGTGTCCAAAAAGCGTCTGTTTGTTTGAACTCGCAAAACTCGAGAACTACCCGGCCGATTTCGCTGAAATTTTCACAGTTTGTTCCTTTAAGTCCTGAGAAGGTTTGCAGACCAGTTCGAAAACAATTCGATGAATAGTTCTTTTTTTATTCCAATTTAGGCCCAATTTTCACATAAATTCCCGAATATGGGGGTGAAAAATTACTCGCAATTAGTAATATTATATATCGTTGGAAAGGGAAGAATTTTCCGCGTTCTACGCAATTTGTTCCAACGCTCTAACTTAATTGCGGCGGGAGTTATTTACGTTTTTAGCTCGAATTTGTTTAGGCTTAGCTGAAATTTAGGCACTACTTTCTTCATTAAATTTATCAATAAAAAGTGAAGGAATTGTCCTACAGTTTTCTTTTTGACACCATTGAAATGAGCTACCTGTTTTACTCCAGATCCAACTCGACCTAAGGTCGAAAGTTTAACCCTCTATCTCCATCAGAAAAAAAGTTACAAGCGAATTAAATGAAGTTCAAAAATCTGTTCTCTATTCAAGTTTTTAACCATTTTATTTTGCGTTTCCACGGTAACGCTTTTTGAATCCATTATTTCCATCTTTCTCATTTTCAATTCTGAAACTTATTTTATTTTGTGTTTCCATGGTTACGCTTTTTAAATCCATCTTTTTTATTTTATTTTAATTTCTTAAAAGTATTTTAATATCAGTCGTCATTGTTTGGAGGGGAAATTTTGCATGATGATTTTTTTTCCTTTTATTTATGCCTGATTGTTGAATATACGACGTCACTTGACACAATTTTTGTTTTCAAAATAGACCGGGCAAAGCCGGGCAACGCAGCTAGTAACCCTATAAACAGATTTTTGGCGCAACTCTTCCACCGATAAATGACAGCTTTTGCAGAGCAATAAAGTAAAGTTCGCGCGATATTTTAGCAATAAAAATTCCAAACTTTTATTTTTTATTGTTCAAATTCTTAACGTTCTTTATGGATTTTTCAATCTGTTCTGCGATAAATATTTTCAAGAAAATTTATTTGCATTCTGTCCATTTCAGTTAGATGCTGTAGTAACAAAGGTTATTTAAATCATTTATGTGGAATTAGGTTAAGGAAAAGAGTAATTTTTCAGCATGGCCCTAGTGTCCAGTCAATGTTGTTAAGTCCGCTTTTTTTCATCGAATTGAAAAACTGATATCTATTCAAATTCACTCAGAACAAGATAAATAAAATGTGTAGTCACAGTTTATATCAGATGTTTTTGATGTTACGCTGTTGCGAATGACGATTCCAAATGATGAATTACGCAAATAAAAAATAAAAAAAAAAACACATAACAAACTGTTTGTTTTGCCCAAAATGAATACGTGGAACGCAATGTTTTAGTTCTTTTTGGCAGTTTTGTAAATATCCGCAAGGTAGCGTATTCGAGCTCTGGAGTTGCGAATAGTAATCATAATGAAAATTTTTGGGCCGTGGTAGCCTGATCGGTAGGGCATTGGACTCGGGACCGGAGGGTCTCGGGTTCGATCCTCACTGGTCGAAGACCCACCGTCGTCATTAATGGTGACTGGGCGACGCTAAATATGCTCGTGGTCACAATGTCCTCCAAGTGAAACGATACCTCTGGGGGTGCTAGTACTAGGTAGCTATTAGCTCCTGGACTAGTTCTAAATTCTCAATAACTGTTCGATCCGGTGATGGTGCTGCCATCTATCGGTATATAAAATAATGGAGGCAAGGCACATAGTATGCAGTCCTCGACATAAAATACAGTTGTAGTCAGTTGTGACTCTGAATAGGAATAGGAATGAAAATTTTTAAGCAAGGCTCCTCTGAAGCAATGATCGATAACGGGCTAAGTGAAGATGAAGAGACAGATTAGGATTTTTAGCTCCAGCCACTTGTATGTTGTGAAACATAAATTAGTTTAGAAAACCTTTAACATTCAAATGGTTCTAATAAAATTAGCACACACATAAATCCGAAAAAGGAACAAAGATTAGTTTTTAGTGCCAATTTCTTAAAGTTTTAGGCATGAATATAGGTTTTTCTTTCTTTTGGTATGGAGCATTTGAATGAAAAAAGAGGAAGTTTCGTGATGGTAATATTATTCTATTTTTGAAATACATTAACACTATAAAGAATAAAATAACAGAATTTTTTTAAAAAGTATTAAGCATTTTTCATAATGCATTCAAAAGGACAAAACTTCTCTGGGTGAGAAAGAATAATTTAAGTATTCTTATAGTTTTCAATGATTTCAAGAATACAAATGAAGAAAAGTGTGGCTCGTCATTTCAAACGAAACTTTCCCATTGGGAAAAATATGTATGTTTCAACATTCAAATTTGATTGAAAGCTAGATAATAAGAAATTATCAACATGACTTGAGTCGCACTTTTCTTTTGTAGTGTCATTTTCTTGGAATCATTGAAAACTATAAGAATACATAAATGATTCTTTTTGACCCAGAAAAGTTATTTTGTCCTTTTAAGTGCATTATGAAAAGTGCTTAATATTTTTTAGAAAATTCTGTTATTTCTTTATCTGTGGAGAAAACATATTCTGGGAGGGGTTTTATCCGCTAAACTTCTCCAGTGGTAGCACCACTGATTACAATCAGCTCATTTTGCGAACATTTTGAATTTCATTCTTATTTTTTCCTTCCTCTTATACCTGCCTTACTACTATTACGATTATGCAATACTTTAAATACAATTTAATTATAGATAGCGTCAGAAAATTCATAAATGACATTTTAAGAACAAGAAACTGTGACCTCTCTTATTGATGTGTACAGGGAAGCCATATTTTTTCATTCAGTCAATTTAATCGAGATCCTTTTCACACAGTACAGCAGAAAAAAAAAGTTAATTAGGGTAATGTTTTAGTCCATTAATACCTGCCACAAAGTGTCTACTGCATAATAAGCTGTTATTCGTAGGGATCCAATTTTTTCACTTTAAAGCTCTGGCCCATTGTGCTCGTGAAAAAGACCCCAGAGTTACATGGATATTTTCTGCCATTAAAATTTTATTTTTCTTACTCTGCCTACTTCTTTTATTGTGCAGGTAATTAGAGCCATTTTATGCCTATTCTCTGTTCTTAGATTAGACAACAGAGTGAAACCTACCTTTTATAGAAGAATCAAAAATAAATAAATAAATAACTGGTTGTCCTTTCACTTAGAGTATATCGGGCCATTCATTAACTACATAAGGATGATTTTGGCAATATTTGACCCCCCCCCCCCCCCCATCTTACGTAAGATTCTATTCCATTTTTCAAAATAAAATATGGAATCTTACATCACTGGAATAGCTATTAAATTTACTATTACTGAATTTAAAAAAAAAAAAATGTGCAAACAAATATTTGCAAAAAGAAATCTAGGCTTAAGTGTTTTTTCGGCAAATATTTTTTGTATATGATGCGATATCAATTAAAAAGACATGCCATACACAGTGCAATTCTTTTATAAAATTTTACACTATTCATTCTTTGAAAAATAAGTAAAAAATAGCTCATCCTAATATGATTTTTACCTTCCAGCAGTAAATGAAACATGATTCCTGCTAAACTACTTGACAGCGCTATTTCTAATATAAAATATCGACTTATAAAATATTACGTGAGAGAATGGGTCTAACCCCTCCCCCTCGGGACCCTTACGTAATTAATGAATGGCCTCTAACTCTATGATGTATTTGGCTAAAAAAATTTCATAATAGCATTCCAAAATAAAAAAAAAACCTTGTAGTTGCCTCATTCAATCATGAAATCTCTAAAATTTTAACAGGCTGTAAAACTTAAACCGTTTGAGATACGCATTAAACCTTTCATATGCTTTCTTAAGTACATAAAAAGAGAAACCATGCCATATTTTATTAAAATCAGACAGGGTGTCAGACCATTTTTTAACACGCTTTTATTAGCTTCACCTGTATGTATGTATGTATCTTGTAACGGAATCTTGCAGCTCAAATTTCGCCCACTTCCTGCGATCAGAT
This sequence comes from Uloborus diversus, assembly GCF_026930045.1. Taxonomy (NCBI): domain Eukaryota; kingdom Metazoa; phylum Arthropoda; class Arachnida; order Araneae; family Uloboridae; genus Uloborus; species Uloborus diversus. The sequence continues at coordinate 171,801,628 of NC_072737.1, read as the reverse complement.
TCTTTTGAAATTTGGCACGCGACCTCAGACCTGATGACAATGCAATATTCTATAATCAAATTAATTAATTAACTCTTTTAATTGTTCGTTTCCTCCAATTTTAATCAATATTTTGGCATAAATCCAACAATGTAAAAAAGGAAAAATTTTAAAAAATACATTAAAAAATGCTCGCAAAAATTATTTTAAAATATCAACAAAAACCTTTAATTTTTCTGTATCAGACAAAATTTGTTCCAATGTTCCAAGGTAAATAGAACATGAAATATAACTGTTTTTAACTAATTTCAAGCCAAAATTTAGGTGAGCCTTCAACTGGAAATGCATTGCTGATTACACCATTGTTGAACAAAAATTTTATTCAAATGCATCTCAAATTTTCAAAGTAATATAAATATGATTTCCGCAAACATACATTGATGACTCACAGTAGCTTCCCATCGGGATGCCCTTGTCTTAACTAAGACTTTTACGAAAAGAAGTAATTGCTATTTTGCCTGATAATTCTCCAACATAAGACTAAAAAACAGAAAAATAAAATAATAGTTTAAAAAGCTAAAAAAACACGCTTTCGTAGCAAAATGAACTAAAAAGTGAAAAATAATCTTTGGATGATAGTAGTTGACCAATCACTAAATTTTAATATAATATAAAAAAGCGTGGGGGGCTTCTTATCAGTTGTCTTGAATTTCTTCCATTTGTTGTCCAAGCAAAAATGCAAATCGACAGCACCCCACGCTTTTTGGTATTACATTAAAATTGAGTGATTGGTCAACTACTATCATCCAAAGATTATTTTTCACTTTTTAGTTCATTTTGCTACGAAAGCGTGTTTTTTTAGCTTTTTAAACTATTATTTTATTTTTTCTTTTGATTGATCTTGCACGAGGGAACCAAGTACTGAAATAAATTTAATAAATACATTATTAAAAAAATGAATGAAATAAAGATACAAGTTAGCACATGTTAAAAAACCTTCTAAAATAAAAAATAACCCAATTATTTGCAGGGTTTAAAAGGATTGATATCTCAAACAAGGCATGCAATTTTAGACTCCAAGAGTTTTACTTTGGGATGTTTCTTTGTTATTAAGCATATCTCCATTTGAAGGATTAGCAGCAAAAAATTATAAATTATTCTATTAATATAAATATTGGAAATTAATGCCTATTAAAAGGAATAATTTTTTCCCATCTGTTTGCTAATGTGAGAACATGTGTATACAGATATATTTAAAACAATACACTACAAATATTTTCATATCAATTTTATTACACATGAATATTATATACATGTGTGAATGTACAAATATTATTTTCCATACAAATGTTTGGGATACAGCAAAACAAAACTGATTTTATGAAACTGAAAAATGAAATTTACAAAGGAAACAAAAATGATGATCACCGGAACATCTTTCCAGGTTAAGTATGTATAGCAGAAGACACTGTTGAACAGATCTACAACAGCTTGAAGCTCAGTAATGCAGTTCAGTCTTTTTGATTGTGTTTCTTGCTGTATATCCAGAGATACAAAATGAACAAATTAAAGTATAATAAACCTAAAAGATGCTTTTTTAAAAATGCTAAGCACCTTCTTTCTCAGTGTTATTCTTGTTTTTAAACAGTCTTTGCAACTTGGCAAATTCATTCCTGCAGTGATTTCTAAAGCTATAGGAATAAAAAGGATTAAAAAATTTTTATGGTAAGTATTTATTTCAAGAATACAAAACAATCTATACATATAAAAATGAATGTTTGTCTGTATGTCATCCATGAACTCAAAAACTACCTGGCAGATTTGGCTGAAACTTTCACCGTTTGTTATTTTTGGTACTGGGAATGTTTATAGACCAGTTCGAAAAAAATCCGATCGATAGTTCCTTTTTTATTCCAATTTAAGTCACAATCCATTGGATAAATACGAATAAAATTATCGGCTGCAGAAATTAATTCGCGTGAAAGATCTCATTGATAAGAAGTTAGCTGTTGCCATTTTTCTTGAGTTTGAACAAATAAATTCTTTCTTTATTGTTTTATGGCTTTTCATGCAACGGGGGGGATTTAAAACTTTTTCTATTTGATATTTTTAGCGATTGATTGATCTTGCAAACTGCGTGAGTACAAAATTTGAGTATAGTCACAGCTTCACTTGATACGTGTTTCTATAAGACGCGATAAGACGCGTATCGAGTGAAGCCTTGGTATAGTAAGCTAATCGGGACTTTTAGACACGCGATTTAGACACGTGTCACATGAATTTTGAATTCATGGATGACATACAGACAAACATTCATTTATATATATATAGATGAATGTTTGTCTGTATGTCATCGATGAAGTCAAAAACTACTGGACCGATTATTATGAAAATTGCTATATATATGTATTTTTCCACGGAGAAGGTGCATAATATGGTTATTGAAGCCACTCGCCTCCAGGTGGCACTGCAGAGTAGCAACTTCTGCCCCGTTCCACCAATTGTCATGAAAATCAGCGCGTCGGGCACAGCTAGTTCAATAATAAAAATCAATTGCTTAGAAATGCTATTAAAGAAAACTATCTGTAAAACCAGGGATGCTACTAGCAGAAAGATGAAATTCCAGGGGGGGGGGGGATAAAGACACCAAATAAAATACATCCCAAAAAATATTTTTAGCACAATCCAGGGGTCAGGATGCAAATTTAAATGTTTAAGGACATAATTCTAGTAAAATTCCAGGACTTCATTACTATCTTTACACACAGCTTTTGAAACATGTGGAAGTTCCAAAGTATGATTGTACATGATATAGTAAACAAGCCTGCCATTTCGAAATTTTCCTGCTGGATCAAAGGGCATGTACTCGATGCATATTGAAAACAAATTTAAAATCACGTTCTCAAAGAAAATGAATAGCAACTTAAATTAGTTGCTTTTGAACAAAGTTCAATCAACCTGGAAAACAAAATAATCAATTTCCATAACGGATGTAAAAAAATTGTATTTTTCAAAATTCACACATCAGAGCATCAAAGGTATAACAAGAAGTTCCGTCTAGAACTAAACGAGCCTATCTTCCTGTATACCCATACCCATACTACTTTCTAGTACCTGATCAATATTCTCAAAAATAGCTAAAATCGCAAATTGTTTCAAACATATTTTTAAATATTTTAAGCTGATTTCTACAAATAAAATATTCCTCACTCATCTAAAAATTTATATGCGTAAAAATAAATAAATAAATAAATTTTAAAAAAATAGCATTTTTTAAACAAAGCAGCTAATACACTTTTTTCCATTCAAAAAATTTTTATTAACAGCTTTCAAAACGAAAGAATATAATTAAAATTAATAAGCTCATTAAAATAAATACATCATATCAAACAAAAAAATGTTTTTTTCCCTTGCCGCTTGGCAAAAAATTTTTTTCAAATGAATTAATGCACCTGGCAAAATAAACAAAAACAATAAAATGTCAACTTAAAGAAATAATTTTCATCGTCAAAAAAAAAAAAAAAAAAAGTCTGCGCATATCTTTATGTAGAAACATAAATGACTTCCAGTTTATCTGCCGAAAACTGAATACCTAAATTAAAACTTGAGCGTGAAAATAAAAACAAGTCATATCAACAATTATTTCACAGTTAAAACAATAGCTGCGGAGTCGGAGACAATCTCATTTTGAGGTAAAGGAGTCGGAGTCGAATATCCAAAAATCAGAGTCAGTCATTTGTCCTCTATGTATAAAATTTTGACAAAGCTACGAAGTCAGAGTCGAAGTCGGGGAGTCGGATTCCAATTAATTATTGGGCACAGGAGTCGGAGTCAGGTGCTCCTTAATTCTAGGTGTCGGAGTCTGGAGTTTGGCATCAAGAGTTACTTCCAACAAAATTTGTTTGAAGTAAATCCGCCTTCAAGTACGGAATCTACATTGACTTCAGTTTCCTCGTAGGCGCTAATGTTAAGGGATTTGAACTGTTCAAAATTGAACGAAAAATAGTTCAAATCAAAAAATGAATATAGGAATGAGGTGTCCTCACCGAGATCTTTCGAACAAAAACAAAACTAACTGTTTGAATCAGACTATTCACTCAAAAGTTATTAGGGGGGTACAGAGAGACAGACCGACAGACATTTTTTCCCATCTCAATACCCTACTTTCCAATTTTTAATTTTTCGATATTTAATTATTTTATTTATTTTTGACTTTTTTTTGTTTTTCGCGATATTTTAAAGATGCATTAAGCCTTCTTTCATGCTTTTTCTTCTTCTTTTTCTGACTTTTACTGGGAAAGTAGGCTAAAAAGGAACTTAAGAAAATAAAATAATTTTAGAGCTGTAACATAATGAGATTAGGCTGCTTGATACTAACACAGTCCACTTACAATATCTCGACTTTGCCTGAATTGAGTTTCTGCAAATATCAAAGGCTTTGGATGATCCCAAACACATTTTTTTTTTTCAGTTACCTTGAAGTTCACTCCATTTGCTTCCAGAGAACTATCTTTTATTTATTGTCTTGATTTTCACTTGTTTGATTTTCAGCAGTAAAACCAATCACTTGATCTTCAAATTAAAAGAAATGCAGTCATTTTTACCATTTGCTCTTTTAGTGGTTAAAAACACTGTGGACAAGAGTTTAACAGGTCATCACCTTTTTCGACAAGAGAAAAGACTAAAATGTGACTGCTGCTATTTAACTTCTTCTTAGTCAATACTGAAAGATAAGTTCCTTTCAGATGCTGTATTAGAAATAGTACCAAATGGGGAGATAAAAATAAATATTAATAAGGAATTAGCACAATGGTTTCTAATATGTGAAGCACGCTTCCCTAGGAAGGCAAATAGAATGGAGTTCACTCTGTTTTTGAAAAACAAAATTTATAAATCAGTGCTGTAAAATAAGAATCAGTAAAACATCCTCACTATGGTATTCAGGTTTGAGCACGCCACTATGAAATGCTGCTTCTTTTCATTGCTAATGAAACAAATTAGTAACATCTTTGCCTTATTAGGTGTACTATTCCTGACCAATATTTACACTTAAGCAATTTCAGTAGTTTTTGCACCCAAAACCCTAAGTTTGTTTGTGGGAAAGAAGGGGGGGGGGAGGCATTCCTCAGGATGACTCCTCCCCCTAAAATGGTAGTCTATATCTGCCTCTGAGCCTTCCTAGACTTTGAAACTGCTCTTTTACAATTGTCTAAATTTTTTATAGATCAAACGTAAAATATAACGTTGTTACGAAAACAACAAAAATATTTAACGTAATATTAAGCAGTTTAGAGGGCCTTTCAAGAATAAACATCATTTGAAGAACCTGTGGCAATCTTATTATCTTTAGGTATTTACACAATTTTAGTACTGCAGCTTTCATCATAGCTTATATTTACATGACAAAGTGAGCTGTCTTAAATATGCTATGAAATTAATACTGTTATTGTTAAGGAAGCAAAGCTAAATTTACATTTAAAAATAAACAATACAGTACCTTTCTTTGTTAAACTGTGTATTTTCAACGCTATCTTCATCATCAGCACTGTTTTCAATATCTATATCATTTTCTTGAGGGGGATAGATTTCATTTAATGCTCCTTTCATTGAATTCAATAAGTTGTCAATGTGAGTCTTGGAAGAAACACCTAAAACAGGAAAATATGAATAAAAAATTCATTGTTTTGTTAATAAGACTAATCAATTCATTTCCATATTTTTTAAAATTATTACTAACAATAAATACATGAAAAACGATGAATGAGTTAAAAAAAGCCGTGCTCTTGCCTGTGAGAGCACACAGATTTATGCATGTTTGTACATTAGGCTGGTAAAAGTTTCTCCTAGATACCAGGACACCCCTCAATATTTTTAGACTTTCCACTTGTGGATAGCAATATACTGGAAGAATTTTAGCTTCCTATTTCAACTGAAAGAGGGTGC
>NC_072737.1:171692518-171795683 GCF_026930045.1 Uloborus diversus | reverse complement strand
GCTTTTAATTTGTGGACTTTAAATCTAGGTATAAAGTCATTTTCCCCCATGGTTTCCTTTTTGATTTCAACAACGTTACAACTCAACTTCAGAAATTAAATTTCGGAATCAGGTTTTTAAGAAGAAATTCCACAAAATTTCGGGTTTAATTATTAAATTTAGCTTTCTTCATAAACCTAAAAGTTATGATTTCCTGTGCAAGATATGCAAAAAAAAACTAGCTGCGTCGTCCGGCTTTGCACAATCTACCTCGAAAATAAAAGTTGTGTCATGTGGCGTCTGTTTAACAATCAGGCGAAAGAAAATCAGAAAAATTTTGCGGCAGATTTCGAAAAAATAACCAAAAAGGAAACATTTTAAATCCCCGATTACAGGAAAAGCCTCAAAACAAATGTAAAAATTTCATTCGTTCATATTTGAGAAAAAAATGGCAACAAATCATTCATTTAATTTTCTTTAAAAGCTACAGATTTTAATAAAAGCATTGTTGCGGAGAGTTGAGATGAAGCACCGTCGAAAAATAATGACTTTCTGACGAAATCTAAGTATCATAATTAAGTTTTAAATTGATATCTCAGCTAATTATTATCGGAGTATTATGTTAAATAGCCAAACATAAAGACAAGAAAATTGGGAATGTATCAATACCTGGTTCGATGGTCAGTTCACTGACGTTCGGGAGAAGTAACACGGACATAGATACAAACGCTCATTTTTTAATTATCTAAGATACATGCTCATTCTGGAGCATGGCTAAATAGCATTATAACGATGAAGTTCATCATTCAAAATATAGCACTTTTGCAGGTTCTTTTTCCAAATTTTCCAGGTTTTTGACAAAATGCATGACTTTTCTTGCCGTTTTTTAATCAGAATAAAATTTTTGAAAATTCCAGGTTTTTCCTGACCAGTGGGACTGGTCCGAAACATGTTTAAAATACAAATTCATTCTGATGATGATACTTTTAAATGTATGGTTTAAGGCAAAAATATTCGTTTTGTTTTCTTTGCTGTTCATTATCGTAATTTGCAAAAGAGTATGTTTGCCACTTTCCCCCGATATTTTTGTAGTTCCAATTTCGCCTCAAAAGTCATCAAAATGCAGAATTTAATCTCTATTTTACAAAAATTCTTTCGGGGAAGAAACCCCCAAACCCCCTGATATTGGGGATATTCTATACCCCACCTAAAAGGTAGCACTGTATTACTGTCTTGATCTCATTTCCCCTCTTTAGGTCAATTCAAGGTGGACAGCAGGTAAAGGCATTGCCTGCGATATAAAAAAAAGTAAGGCATTGCCTTAGGATCAGGGGAAAAAAAAAAGTGTGTGTGTGTGGGGGGGGGGGGGGGCTTCAAAAAATGGCCTTCTGTAGACACTCTGCTCTAAGCATGATTTCAACAGCACAACAGCAGAAGTAAATGTTTATATTATTACCTGATTTCAGAACTTTGACACTAAAGAACAGGACACTACACTTTGAAGTGTCAAAATTTCCCAATGCTACCATATCAGAACATGTAGTAAAAACATCCTGAAAGAGTAAAATGATTGTCATACTTTACATTTTGTAGGTGAGCAAATTAGAAAATTCACACAAGAATTTAAAACAGCAATAATAATAACATAAAAAGGCAAAGTGTAAAACAGAATTTAATTTAAACTGAATGGTAGCAAACATAGCAGCAAAAGGTATAAACAGCAAAAATACTCAGGGGTCATAGCGCATTTTGAAGGGTCAAAAAGTTGGAAAAGTAGGATATTTTCGCTAAAAAGTAGGACACTTTTGCAAAAAAGTAGGAAAATGTAGGACCAATATGTTAATGCAAAAAAAGGAAATTTTCAAAACAATTAAAAAGTAATGGAGCAAAAATTTTTCATGAAAAACTTCCTTTTGTATTTTTAACTGCCCAGTATATATCTTACATGCAAAATATATAAATAAATGAACAAACAAACAAATTAAAAAATACGATATTTAACTGGCGAACTGTATGTATAGTACTATATATAAAGTACACTTTTTATAGGTTGACTCAACTTCTTAAGCTAGTTATTAGAAATTATTTTTAAGATTTTTTTGCTTTTTTTTTTTTTTCAAAATTCAGATGAAATATCATTCATAAGCATGAAATAAAAAGATATGTGCAATACTGATGTAGAAGCAATATTAGATTGTCGACTCCAGAAACTTCAAATTATAAGTAAAACTCGTAACGTTTTAGAGTTGTCATCTTAATATATAAAAATCAATGTCCTGAGATAATATATATACATATATATATACATATATATATATATATATATCAACGCACAGCCGAAACCGCTGAAGCTTCAGACTTGAAATTTGGCAGGCATGTCCGCATGATTACGAAAGTAACCACTAAGAAAGGATTTTTCGAAATCTCAATTAGTTCGGGAGAAATTAATTAAAACCTCTTAATTTCTGAGAAATTAAAACCTGTCATTGAATTCAAATCCCTTATTTTCGAAGGCTTTCCTCCATTCAAATCATTATTCAGTACTTCATCTCAACTTTTGGTCGATAGCGAACTATAAATTTGATATTGTTTTTGTTTCTCACGTGGTTCTTCGAGGCTTTTCTCAAGTCAAATCATAATGTTTCTGTCTATTGCTTTCATTTCTTCAAAACTAGAAACGAAGTTTTTAAGAACATCATCACAGGTGAACTATCCTTTTGAATTTAGAAGAGTACAGTTTCCTGTTAAAGTTTGCTTTACAATAACCATTAATAAATCACAAGGACAGACATTAAAAGTAGCAGGGACCAATTTAAGAGAAGACTTTTTTTCACATGGCCAATGTTATGTAGCTTTCTCCAAAGTCAGTTCATCAAGCAGCTTAATAATTTTAGCACCAGAAAAAATAAACTAAAAATGTTGTATACAAAGAAGTTCTTGCTTAAACATAGGTATATCAATAAAATGTGGATGGCCTGTGTTTGCAAAGATAATCAATACTTTAAAAGGATCGTTAATAACAGTTAAAGATCGGTTAAGGACAAAGGCATATATGTAAGGAGTTCAGGGGCCACGGGATCCTCCCCAAATTAGAAAAAGTTATAGGTAATAAGTAATTATTATAGGGGATTTTCGAAACTAGGTGCACCAAGCACTGTTAAGCCCTGCTAATTCCATTACCCGAGCAATGCCGGGTACGGGAATGCTAGTAGTACATAAGACGTTTTTATTTTAATTTTATTATTTTAAAAGCCTTATCCTAGAACTCAGTTCCAGTTCCTCTAAAGTGATTTCTTTAAGTAAAAATTTTATTAATTTTAAATTGCAAATTTCCTTTTTTAAATACTAATTTGTACATTTAACTAAATACTTTTAAAATGCTAGCCAAAAAGCATGAAAGTAATAAAAAAAAACTTTGTTTAGGGAAAAAAAATTATAATAAACATATTAGTTTGTTGACTTGTTTGTTTTAAAGGAAAGTATTACTAGTAGAATTAGATATGAAAAACCTAATTATCCTGCACTGCAGGTGGCATGCAGTATTTTGAACATAATACGAATTAATGTGTAAAATTATATCACTGAGCAAGAATAAATAAGATGGGGGTGCCTCCAGGGTGCACCACCCTAAATACCACCAAGGACCCCCCCTCCCCCCAAAAACAATACCTCTTAAAGCATCCCTCCCCCATTCTAAAAATTTGAACAGCACAGTCTGTGCCATGACCCCTCTATGGTGGACATCCCTGAATAAGAATAAATTAAATACTTGTTTAAATTTAAATGCTATTTTATTTCTCAGAACCCACGCCCCCTTTTTTTCTTTTCTTTTCAAAAAAAGACTTTGTTCAATACACTAGTAGCAATAATATTAAATCGAATATTCAGTTTTTGTTGCAACATCTCTAGAGAAATCTTTTAAACCAACAAGATTTTTTCACAAAAGAATTTGTTCAAGAACTTGTGGGTCATTCCATGTAAAAATAACACTTTTCTGCTAAAATTTATGTTACCATTTAGGATTTCAATGAAATTGGTGTATAGTTAATGTTTACACATTAATAGAAAGCTTTTTTTTTACATTTAAATATGAAACCCATTATGATCCATGCCATTTCCATACATTGATTTTTCTTAAATTTTTGAATGAAGAGTTTGCAGAGATTTTTTTTTTACATTGCTGTACTTTTAAAATGGATGAATACTTGAAATGTTCTTAAAGACTTTTTATGTGTTATCGATATCAACATCTATGTTAAATTTAATCAAAATCAACTATTGTGCAGCCAAGCCAGGAATACCCTGGTGGGAGGTCACTGTGACCTTCTAAAAATTTCTTTATTCGGCAAACTTTGTCTGAGGTGGAAACAAATGGAGAAACACTTTAAGATTCTAAAATTTTAATTTTCTAATTTTACTCCTGATGTTAAAAAAATAATGAGGCCTGAGTCACGAAGTATGAAAAATTATATGATATTTCACAGCTCCTATCTATTTACATCATGAGGAAATTGAGGGGTGGGGACTCCTACAAGATAAAGGTATTCTATTCCAAAATCATGGGGAATGTCTTCCAATTAAAATTGCAAGAAACTTAAAGACCTTTTATGAATGAGATGAAATAAGCTGAAAATACTATCAAGAGTACACACAAATCTGTTTCTGTGCGATTTGTATCGTGTACAAAATATGAAAATTTCAATCAGATTGGGAATCAATTGAGGAAATTATTTTTAAAATGAGTGCGGCACCCTGATGGGAAGTCACTGTAACCTCTCAAAAATTCCTTATTTGTAAAATTTTGTCTGACTACTTGGCAAAATTATCATCACTTGGTTTACTTTGATTTGTTTTAAAGATAAGCAATTCCTAGTTATTTTGTAAGCTTTTGGGTTATTTTCTACATGAGACTTATTTTATGCAGTCCCTATCCACCGCATAAATTTTTTTAAAACTGTGTTGCAAAAACAACTTTTTATAGCTACTAGTGATGTTTTGAATGATTTTTTTATGCTGTCCCTATCCACTGCATAAAAACAGGTTTGGATGTATATCCATACAAACATATAATAGGAAAAAGTAAAAACATCCTGAAGGTGGATTCTCTGCAACTGGAGTTTTTTTTTTTTAATAAACAGAAAAAAATCCTATTTAAAGGTAATTTTCATTAAATTTGCTGCATTTAAGAGCCTAAATCTTGTACACTAGCAGGTCAGAGTGGAACACATATGAGGTATGTAATGCATCGCCCACAAAAATGTGAAGATAGTGATCAAGAATTTGATTATCTAATACCAGTAGCTAAAAAACATAGAGCAATTCTACTTTTAAACTTTCACCCAAATTTATCATAACTATACAACAAATTAAAAAACACTAAAATTCACAAAAAATAAAAACAAAAAATACCCCCTCCCCCTTCACAAACGCACATAAGAACTCCAAACAAGGAAACACTCTTGCAATCCATTACTTGACACAATACAACTTAAATAGAATCAATTTTATGCCTTGGATAAATGTCTTCTTCTACTTAAAACATGTTGTATTATAGTGTTTTGGATCCAACAATGCAATATTTCAACATGAACCCACTTTGATCCTATCTTGAAACTTCTACAACCATTTCAGTAATGTATAAACATTTTCTTTAAAAAAAAAATTGAAAAAAAAAAAAAAATAAGGCAGCACATTTTAAGAAATTTAAAATTTAAATTCAATAAAAATTTTAATTTAAATTTAATTAAAATAAATTTGTTTTAGACCTAATCATGTTGCATGTCATTGAAAAGGTTATTAAAAGGCTGTCAAATGGCACTTGTTTCAGGTCTCTACCTTGTTTGGAAAGAATTCTGGGTCATTTTTAAAATTGGATCATTCACATTTTTTGATCTATTTTTGGTACTTTTACAGCGCTGTATCTTCAAAACAGTTTCGTATTTTTCAAAAAAAAAAAAAAAAAAAAAAAATACATTTTTCATTAAACATTACCCTTGTACCAAATTTCATCAAAATCTGAGAGGGTGAGGTAAAACCAGTGTGTTGATTTGATACGGAATGACCTTATTGCAAAGCACCAGGTTCAAAATCAATGTTGATCGAGGAAAGAGAATTTTTTTTGGTTTCAGGCAAGGCTGTACATGATAACCATTTTGAAGCATTTTATTGTGCTTCAAGTGCTATTATATCTAAACCTAGCTATTTACAGAAGGCAAAGAGTTTGAACTGATTGTGCTCAGTACTTTGTATCCAACAAAATTTTAAGTCAGAAATAACATGAAATTTTGAATTTAAAACTTTTTTTTACTTTAAAAAAAGTTTTATTTCTCTGATTTAACTAAACTTCATTCTGGCATACTGAAAAGTGTATCTATTTTACAAAACTCTTAAATTTTAAGAAAACATAACAAAAAAAAAAAAAAAAAATGTGGGAGGATTCAATTTTTTTAACTAAAGGTCAAATTGACATTCAAATATAATAACAAAATCACATGCCAGCAAAAAAAAAAAAAAAAAAAAAAAACATACAGAATCAAGTATAATTATTAAAAATTTGTATTTATATTGATGGTTTTTTTACTATATATACTTTTTACAAACCAAAGTTATTTCTTAATAAAAGCAATACAATTCAGAAGAAATTGCAGGCATGTATAACTCTGTGAAATAAATTCAATATTAAATATAAACTAAGGCCCCTATAGTGGAGGAGCCGACGCATCCGCCATTTTGGAGGATGCGTCGATGATGCGTCGAGGATGCCGCGCTTGATCCAGTGCTTCGCAGCAATAGCATAGCTGCTGATGTTTACATTCCTTTAGCATGTGTTAAATTGAGTCAAATAGATGGCTGTTAATCGTGAAAACAGCTCCAAAAAAGGATTTTAGCTCTTCAGATTTCCAGCTGATGCAAAAAGAGATGGATAATTAATAGCCCACGAAGTAACTGGCAGCCTGGAAACAACGCCAACTGTTTCCAAAATTTGCAGGGTTGGCAAAAACCCGGGTTTTTTTAAAAAAGCCCATGGACCCAGGGTTTTTTTAAATACCCCCCCCCCAAAAAAAAACCAACTAAAGCTGGGTTTTTTATAAAGAAATGTGGGTTTTTTTGTCTTTTTTTAGGGGAAAGGTGGGGTACTCGTAGCATATTGTAGCATAAGTATATGGACAAAGCACAAAAATTGTGTTGATAAAAAAGCTGGAAAATTCAGCGTTTTCTGAAGAAAGGTATAAAAGACGACAAAATTCAAGAATGGTGAAGTTTCAGATTTTTTTAGTTTCCATGATTACCAACAGTTAAGGCTAATTTACTTCTTGAGTGATAAAATCTATTGTTTATTTGTTCGTTTTTAACTTCGACATTTTTTTTTTTTTTTTTTTGTATTTTACTTTATTGTATTTCATTTTGTTATGCAAAACTACTGTAGAACCTCAAGAATTTTAAATCCCTTTTTACTGAATTCCAGCTTAATCAAGACATTTCTTTGAATTTTATGTTGCCTGTTTTTCTATTTCTGTGTACACAGAGTAAAAATATTAATTAAACTTTTTCGTAAGATAATGAAAATACTGTACATCCTATTCCATTTTCTGTCCGACCATTTGTAAAACCTGTTAATTTCTAAAAAATATACCTTGTTTATTCGAGTTTTGTGACGTGTTGGTTTGCAGAAAATAATTCACATGAGAGCCTTTTAGCTAAAGTAGTATCCTTTGTACAATCTGCAAATATGAGAAAATCTGACGTGACAGGACTTAGTCAAGATAATTTGAGTTCCTTATTGACCAGTTGAAGGGAAAAAGTTAAATATATTTATTTAAAATCTTTGAAGCATTTTTTAATGCCCTTAAGAGTTAAGAAATACTATTAAAGTTCAAAATTCATTTTTTATGTCCATTGCCTATTGTGAAGAAGAAATAAAAAAGTAGTTTAAATTGTAAAAGTATTTAAATTAATTATTTTTTAAAAAAAAGTTCTCAGAAAATTAAAAAAACCCCAAAAGTGGGCTAAATAATGGGTTTTTTTCAAAAAAACCCATTGGGTCCAACCCAATTGGGTCCAATCCGGGCAACCCTGAAAATTTGGCCAATGTTCACCTTCGCTCTCTGACTCTCTCGTTCCCTGTTTGACGAATGATTGCCAATAAAGGTAGCTTTCCTTGTTGTACGCTTGCTCCAAAATGGCGGATATGTCGACCTCTCGGGTTTTAATATAAACTATTTACAAATTTTTATTTTTTGAATGCAAATTTTTGAAATCACCTCCGTTTCAAAGTCTTCTGAAGGAATTTCAAGCTAAATTCTAAAGGAAAATCAAGCTAAAAAGTAGGAAAAGTAGGAACTTTTGCTGAAAAGTAAGACATTTCATACTTAAGTAGGAAAAAGTAGGAAAAGTAGGAAGAAAATGAGCCCTGCATAATTTCAATGTTATAAAAATTAAGATCATCAATTCAAAATACTCCACATACAAACTGGTGCAACAAACAGGCATAAGAATTTTGTTTTCATACAACGTTTTCATAATTATATATGCTCTGCAATAATTTTCAAGAAAATGAAAGACAATTTTCTCTTTTACATAATTACTCTCAGCTCATTGGGCTTGTGAACGTCTCCCTAAAATTTCAAGGCAAAATCGGATCTAACAGTTTGAGAGAAAATACAACAGAGAGAAAGAATCAAAAATATATCAACAGATTCAACCGTTATGTAAACATTCTGACACAGCCAAATTTTATATGCAGTAAAACCTGTGTACAACAACACTGTTGGGACCTAAAAGAAATATTGTGATAGGCAGGTTATCGTTTATAGACAGTTTGATTATTTATGCTGACATTTTACTGGGGCCAAAAAAAAAATTGTTATGGTTATCGTTATAGACAGTATCGTACACAGGTTTCACTGTATTAATAGCTTAGTTCATTTGTTCAGTATATTTTTTCATTTTAATGCAATCATTGGTCTTATTTCATGAATTGCTTTATTTAAAAATTAAACATTTAATTTCAGCTATTGGCAAAATTTGACAAGCCAAGTGCATTGTTTTGGCCAGTTTGGCGAAAAATGTTGAAAATACTTGTGACATACTTGTAACGGGGGGGGGGGGGGAGTACCGCTCTTATATGGGCTTTTGTGGTTTATAAAAAAGTATAAATTCTTTTACCTGAAATTTATCCTGTCACATTTATACAATAACATTTCTTGAAATCATAAATTCAAAAAAATTTATGTGACAAGATACGTTACAAATTTGAATTTTAATGGTATTCTTTTAAATAGCTCATTTATAATGCAGAAATATATTATTTAATAATTCTTCACTATTCTGTCCAATAAAAAATGGCAAGATAAAATATAGTTCATTTTGCCATCTTTCCAGCAGTTGTATGATTCTACACAAGGGATCATCAAAGAGGTCAATATCAACCCTTGACTGTCAATATATTAATTAGGGGTTGATCCTATCTGGGGTAGATGGATACCAATGCCAATCAATCACTAATTTATTAACAGTAGCGCAATAAATACGATTTTCGGTTGGATGTTTCCATTGCGTAAGAGAATTAAATACATAAACTGCTTATTTCCCTTATTGGATATGGAATTTAAAATTGAACAGAAAAGCAAGCACATGTCATAAATACTTACATTTTTGATAATCAAATTGATTCTTTCTTTGATCAATATTTTGGCAAAAAAGTATTTGAATACATTTTCTTGACATTTTTCAAAGGACCAACTTCTAAGTTTAAGAATTTTTCACAAGTTTCATGACCTTAACCCTTTGACATACAAATAAATTTGTTTTGATGTTCTTATAGTATACCACTTAATTTGGCTCAATTGTGAACATGAACACTCATGTACAAGCTCAAAAACACAGAGCTTGTACACAGTGCCCTTTATCATGACTCGAGATTTCAATATTTTCTATTTAGTTATTGTTACTGGGGGGGGGGGGGGGGAGAAAAGGGGGGGGGGGGTAAGGAGAAATGCAACCTCAACAGCGTAAAAAAAACAGCATATCTAATAATATACTGCCTGGTGTTGGCCCAAGTCTTGAACTGGCACATAAAATGAACTAAGTCTCCAAGACATCATTGTATCACAAAGAGTCAATATAGCATAACATGGTTACTTACTTTGCAAATGTCAGTTGCAAGTTGTGAAACAACTATTTCAGGGCTGATAGACTTCCTTGATTTCCTTCTTTTCCCACTTGACTGTAAATCTTTTTCTTTATTGCACTTCAAGAGCGGCAACAAACTACTTGCACACCATGATATTAAATCTTCAATAAATTTTCCACACTCAGCCATGTACTGAAAAAATAATAAACAGTAAGTTAGAACATCTGCCTCCAGCTTCGTTTTCGAATATTCGAGACTGACGAGATCATAGCAAGGATGAAACTACATTCTCTGGATGTCATAACTGGACTGTTAGTGTTGCAAATAGTGGGCACATCTACAAAATTATTACACGTAAAAAAAACTTTAAAAGTAAAAGTAATACACTACCACAATAAATTTCATACAACTCATTGCAATATGATACTGAGTGATGAAATTTTCTAATTTTAAAAAGCCATTTCATACCACACACAATAATTAGTGTAAATGATTTTAAAAATATGCAAAAGAAAATGAAATTGAAAACATCAAATTGCAAAAACAAACAAATTTGAAAATTAGTTCTAAAAAACAACATTAATATTGTGAAGTTGTTTGTGCGCACCCCCAGGTGTTTCCTAACCTGGGGGTGACAAACTCTTGAGAGGCGATGCAATGAGTGAGTAGTTAAAAGATAAACTAATCGTAATAAAAAAGTCACTAAATATCGAAATTGAAAACCTAGATCAGAGGTTCTCAAACTTCAGACAACCGCGGACCCTTCCGGAAAATTTACAAACTTCGCGGATCCCCAAACCCTCCCGGCGCATGCAAAAAAAAAAAAAATATTTGACACACAATTAAAGCTATTTCTTTCTAATATATTTTTGCTTTTTTTTCCTTTAAATTTATTTATTCATTGTTCTATATATTTTTCAGAGCTCTAGCCTGCTTTTAATTTCTTACATTATTATTTTGGGTCTCTAAAGAAAACTATTCGAAATTCAATAAAATGTTATAAGGAATAAAAATGTTGTGACTAAATTTCTACAAGTTTACTAAGAAAAATGAACTTTTGAAGCAAGGAAACAAAACGCTGTTAGCCTAGTTTAAGTGTATTAAGTCATGCACACAATATTGATAGAATTAGCGCTACTATCACTCCTCTTGACTTACCATTTCTTTAGCGTTGTTTACGTTCAGTTAAAACGACGCTCTGTTTCAACACGATGTAGTCGGCAATCCCACGCTTTTCCTTCCTTTAGAGGGCGACACCTGTATTGGACGATTATGCAGATTCATACACGTGCTTAGCCATGATTGGTTGCAGTGTTCTGCATGCGTATGGGAAGTATCTGACAACTTTCATGTCCCATGATGTATCAATAAGTCAATTTATTTTTGAGATTTAAGAGGATGTTTACTTACAGAACAGACTCTCTTACTCACTCACTTTTCTCACCAGAGGTAGCGACTTGATACTCTGTACCGGTTGGGCTGCTTAGCCATTTTACACAATTGTTGAGCATGTGCTAATAGGAAGGGAAGATGTTGACTCGGCCATACTAGATTTAGGCTTGGGTGTTGTTTGTGATCAGGTATGCAGCCATATTAAAGTAAACTCATGGTCTTTTTATATATATATTTTAAGTTGCTTTTAATGTTTTTGGTTAGAAAATAAATATTATTGTTTTAAAAAGTGTTTCGTTCATCTACGAATTTCCAACCAATCGCTCTGCCAAACAATATCAGATGTCTACATCATTCGCTATGACAACAAATATTAATTAATGTGTAGCGTGTTGAGTTCTGAGGGGGGGGGACAGCTGCTTCTGCATGTACTTAAGCAAGAACCTTTTTATTCCTCATAAATGTGCTTTGTTTTTGAATTAAAGTACTGTTACTCAGGGGTGCCCATCCCCCCAAGCTTGATGGCGCAAATCCCGCCCCTACAATTTTTCTTTCTTTCAACTTGGGTTAAACATAACACTTTTAGAGCATTTAACTTCCAGTTAAATTTATATAAATCTCGCATCTAGTGAATCAATTTAAAAAAATAAAAGAAAAAAAAAATCAAGAATTAAATTTGAGTGGGATATAGTGAGATATATAGTACATTACGTGAGAAATAAAGTGAAATAAATTAACCGTAAGCTGAAAAAATGAACAACTCGCATCAATAACAACTACAAGTACAAGAGATGCTAATGCACAATTCGAAGAAAAAAAAAAAAAACATGATGTATTAAAAATATTTTAAAAAAATGTTTGCCATGTCAAAAAACCCGCAGACCGTGCAACCCTTGGGGAGAGGGGCACGCCAGTGGCCTGATCGGTAAAGCATTGAACTTGTAACTAGAGGGCCCCGGGTCCGATCTTAGCCAGTCGAAGATCCGTCTTCATTAATGGTGACCGGGGGACGTTAAATATGCTCGTGGTCACGAAGTCCTCCAAGTGAAACAATACGTCTGGGGGTGCTGGACCAGGGATTGCTCGGTTTCTAGTTTGGATCAAAAAATCAGAGCTGTCTTCAGGGTCCCATCCAACTGGTTAAACCACAAACAGTAGTAGGTACGGGGGACCCTGGAGTGAAAAGTGAAAAAATAGACAATGAGGGGCCCTGCTGACTTTTTGCAGGGGGAGCCCAAAATTTATGGATCCGGGCCTGATTATCAGGTAGTATTTTTTCAAGCTAAACAAAATCAGTTTTGGAACTCAAAATTTCTGATTGAGTTAACGAAAAAAGTTCTCATGTCAGATTCTCTGAAGGGTTGAAATTAATCAAACCTATCGACCTTAATTTCCATTTTACTCATCCCCGAATGAATGTTAAGGTTTTTTTTTTTGACTTGACCACAAGTGGATAAGTGCCTAAGAACGTATAGACACGTGAAATATCCATTTGACGATTCCCGAGTTAATTACAACGAGTTTTCTCGTGACGTCTGTATGTCGCATAACTCAAGAATGGTATGTCCTAGAAAGTTGAAATTTGGTACGTAGACTCCTAGTGGGGTCTAGTTGTGCACCTCCCTTTTTGGTTGCATTCGGGTGTTTCTAAAGGGGTCTTTTGCCCTTTTTCGGGGGGGGGGGGGAATCATTGTTAATTTCAATGTAAACTCAAATGGTGTTATAATTTGGCTGACACTTGGTGATATATCACCAGTATTTTGGTCGGCAAGTTTTGTTGCCAACTTGGCAACAAATTTGGCGATTTAAAAAAAAAAGATTTTTTTTTTCAATTTGATTTCAATTTGGCCACTGTTGGTGATATTTAGAGAGTAAACTATTGAATCACATTAAAAATGCCAATAATGGGGAAATGACATTAAATTGGAGTAAAAGGAAGTCATGTGATGCACACATCAGCTCGTTTTTCTTTTGTTTGTTAAATTTTAACTGTCAATGTCTTTAATTCCTGTAGATTCCAAAAGGAAAATCTATACATGCAATAAAATAAGATGCTTGTGTGTGTGGCGCGCTTCTCGGGAAAACAGTAAGGTATAGAAAGATGAAATTTGGCATACAGGTGCAATTTTTGCTGAAGATGTGCAACTGGGCTTTCGATTTTTGATATTTTAATTAGAAAAAAAAGTTATTTAATGTGTTATGTGTCTTTTTGCACTTTTAAGTACTTTTTACCTCACAGACCCTGAATTAATTGCACCAGACAAACATTTTTGATACTATAGTGTAGGAAATTTAATTTTAAATATGATGAACAAAAAAAAATAAAGAAAAAAAAATAAATAAAAAAAAATTTGAAAATAGAGCAAGTTTTGTATTTTTTATTAATTTTTGGAAAAAACCCATCATTTTATATTTTTTCCTGGGTTTAGTTTTTTTTTGAGCAAAATGTACAGAAGCTTCTTTTTTGAAATTAAAATATGTGATAGTGAGAACATTTCACCCTCTTCAGAAAAAAAAGTTTAAAAATATGCAACAATTTTTTTTTTTTTACAAATTTTTAAATACTGAACCCCCTACCCATTTTTGCATGCCCGTAGATCGGTCGAAAAAACTTTCTTCCTTTCTGCTGTGATGTCACAACCTGGATTTTGACGTCACAACCTGGATTTCGATTCGGTATTGAAAAATCGTATCTTAATTCGCTACAGTTTTTATTATTTTCCATTTCTTTCTTTTTTCGATCCCTCCTCCTCCCCCGCTGGATGTCTCGCTGCATCTATTTTACGTTACATAATTGCGTACATTTCATTTGATAAAAACAGTTGAGTTTTTTCCTTTTTTCGGAAACTCTACTTTTTGCACACTACAGGGAACAAAAGATAGAGGTTTTTTTTTTGTTGATTTTGTGCTATTTAATTAAATAAATTAAACGCACGTTTTTTTGTTAGGAAATAGGTGGTTAGGTAACGTAAAGAGATAGATTGTATATGTAGCTAGAGAGCCGCCGAAGGCGGCAATCCTAGCGTAAAACAGTGTATGACACAAAGCACAACGAGATAGAAAAAGGAAATATTTTTTTAAATTAAGTTTGATATCAAAAGATATAGATTGATAAAAAACACAGCACAATTTATTCAAACAACCACCAAAGGCCACAATCTTGGCGTAAAAAGGTGAATGGCAAATAAACCAAACAGCCACCATAGACAGCTGTTTGCATAAAAAGGCGAATGGCAGAAAAATGTGAACCAGGCGGCTAGTAATTTCATTAAAAAATTTACTCCTCTTTTTGAAAAGTATACTAATGATCTTAGTTAAATATTTTCCTTCAAATACATATTAGTTGGTTTTTTAAACAAAGGCAAAAAAAAAAAAAAACTAAAAGAGGTCATTTTACTTATTTATTTATATTTTAGTTTAAGAGTGATTGGATAATATTGCATTGTTTTACATATTTTATTTTAAATTAAACATTTATATTTTCAATAATATTGATGTTCACTAAAGTCAATTTATAGTTCTTTCAAGGAAAAGAGAGAGGAGGGGGAGGGCGACGGGTGCCAGTTAAACTCTATAGGGGGCGATGTGCTTTAAAAGGTTGGGAACCACTGGGGTAAATGAATCAAACAGTATTCAAACATTTATAATAAAAATATAGATGTTGTCAAGCAGCTAGACATAATAGTATTTGCAGAAGACAGAACTCAACAACATTCTACTCTATTGCTAAAAAATAGGGCAATAAATATATGTTTCGTAATTTCTCTCAACCTGAAAATTTGAGTACATGTACCACTGTAGTTGAAATAGTACATGTTAGCGAATGTTGTTAATATTTTGAAACCAAAAGCAAGCAACCAACCAGCTTTTTACACATCATTTATGGCGGTTTCAGTAGATATACAAAGCAATATTTTTAAATACAATATAAAAATCAAATGATGGTATCGCAGAAGCCTGTAAAATCATTGAAATGGTATGATGCAACAAAAAAGGCATTGGAAATTGTACAAATAGAGGGGACATAATCCTAATAGTTTAAGAGATGAAGCAGATATGATCTTAAAACATCCCCTTTTTTCACCCACTAGTTAACATAATATTTGTACTTGAGCATGTGACCCTCAACAAGTGTATCTGTAATGTGGGCAACCCTCCATTTGAAAATGTTATACACTTTTTTGAAAACAACATGTGTGTGTGGGGGGGGGGGGGGGAGGCACAGGCCAAGTTCCTATATATATTTTTAAAAAAAAATTTAAAACAAATACTTACAGTATGATACAAGAGAGCAGCAATCTTCATTAAATTGAATAAATTCTCCTTTACAAGAGAACAAGTGTATCCAGTGTGACCCATTTGTTCGAATTTTTCCTGTAAATAAAGAATATATGCATAAATATTTAATTATAAAACATGTGCCACATGCTTTCAACCAGGACAACTTGACTGGTTTTTGAAAACAATATTTGGAACTTTAATAACTCCCAAAGCCATCTAATACATGCAGTTGTGTTGCACAGTGAGAACATTTCATAACTGAATACATTGTGTTCGATCAAGTTAGACAAAAAAGACGTTTTACATTTTTTAACAAGGCATACATAACAAAGAATTCAAATTTAGAGCATTCTTCCATATTTCAAAGCAAAGTCTTATAACTTTTATTTAAAGATTAAAATTGAATCTGCATAAGGTCAAAATATGCCAGATATCATTGACTGTACACAGAGTTTTTTCATACTATTATTAATTTTCACTAAGATCAAAAGTTAGCTCAATAGCAAGGAATAAAGAGTCTGGCAGTCTTGCTAAAATCAAGCACTTTAACTAAAATGTTCAAGTCCAATGTTTTTTAAATGAGGTTCAAACAAGTCATTAATCTACATAAAAACTCATGTTTTAGAATCAGTTTTCATAAAGACCAAACAGTAAATCTACAACTCATCATACAAATTTTGTGGCTTCAAACACATGACGAGAAATTTAAGTTTTATGCATTCCAAGATATTTTTCACTTTGGAAAATTAAAAGCCAATACTTTTAATTTACGATATTTTCATCCGTTAAAAAAATGTTTTTCTCAAAAATTAATATTTACAAATGTGCTTGTGAAATTCATTTCTTATAATACCAGGTCCTAAATAATATAATATCAGACTTAATGATAGTTCTAAATAATGTACATAATCTAGAGACTGACCAAAAACATCAATATAATTTAAGAGGTAAAAAAATATTTAAAAAGTTCTCTAAAGTATAGTCAAAAATATGTAAAAAACGTGTCTTTAAAGAGCACAAGTGTTATCAGGGATGTTTTCTAGTCCCTAAGTATAAATGAACTTAAGCTATTTATTATCTAATGAAGTAGTAGTGTTTTATCAGTAACTTACAGACATTCTACACATAAAATCATACATTTATAACATCTAAATATGATCTACTCTAATGGGCATAGCTGATTTTAGATTTAGGCTACGTTGAAAAAAAAGTATTCAATGAACTTGCTAAACTTAGACTAACCATCAAACTCATTGTTTTACCTAAAACAAATAAATTTGTTAGTATGGGTTAGTAAGAGACACCTGTCTCTAATTATCCCCACAAAAAATAAAAATGGGATAATAAGAGCCTGGCCCACAACTTGTAAATAAAGAAGGCTCTCAAGATGTCTTGGTCAGAAGTTTAGACATTCATAACTATTCAAACACCTGACCAACAAATAAAAATGATAAAAACGTAAAAAAAGTCAAACTTTTAGGTAAGTTCAACGAGAAGGTTTTTTTCATTGTACAAAAAAAAAAAAAAAAAACTTTTAAACTTTTAAATAAGCGTATTGTAGTAAAGTATACATATGATACTTATAACATTGCATATTTTTAAAGTTGTCTTAAGTACTTTTTTTTTTGATTTTTTGTTTATGTCTCTTATCATCCCGACTTCTCCTACAACATTTTAAGTTAAGTAAAAATATATTTTTTAAAATTTTTTGTTTTATTAAAATAGTAATTTTAAAACGTAATATCAAATGAATTTCCTTGAAAATCTAAAAAACGGTAGAGTAAATTATCTATGTGGAAATATAATTGGAAATTCAAAACAAATATTTTATTTCAAGTAACCACTTAGCATAATAATTCTAAAAAATTATAAAAAATAACTCTTGCAGACGATCATGATAAAACTAAAAAGTTTAATATTGAAATAATTTTTAACTAAATTTTTAAGCAATATAATTAATTGTTGCAAGAATAACAAGTAATAGTGAAAGTATAGAAGTAATGTTGTTATACTTATGTAAATAATAGACAAAGTATTTATGTAAAACAAATTGAAACCTTTCAACATCTATTCATATGGAGCCATTTTCTAACTAAGTAGTTAGGTTTTAATGAATGAATACAGCATTTTAACTGTTCAAATAAATAAATAAATAAAAATGAAAAAAAAAATAAATAAATAAATTACTTTTGTACATGAAATAATATGAATAAATAAATAAAATAGTGTGTTTATGGGCAAGTAAAACCTGTAAGAAATGATCTTGAAAATAATGAATTTTTATGAATCAAATTAAGAAAAACTTACTTTTATTACGTCAAGAGAAGACAACATTTTAATCAGAAGATCAGGACAAGTTTGTAGCAGCACATTTTGGCAAACTCTATGATCCAGCATAAAACTCAGCATGCGAGCAGCTAAGTAAGGTTTTGCTTCACTTTCTTTTGGCTGATCTTTCTTTTTGCAACTTGAACGCCGCTATGCGAAAAAGAAAAACATTAAACTTGTTGAAATGTGAAGAAAAAGCAGAAAATCAAAAGAATTCAACAGTTAAAATCGCTTAACAAGCAAAAATAGAAGATAATCAAGCCATCTCATATTTTCATTTGCATTATTTTTGACAGTAAAAAGACTAAAAATTACCATATACCTAGAACATGGTAATTTTTAGCCTTTTTGGCCCCTTCCCGATTTAGAGCGAATTTTTCAAAATTTCAGAGTGCATCCACATGCCTGACTCATCTTCTTGTATGACTAAATAAAACCAAGTACATAACACTACTCAGTAATGTTACCTGCACAGTCCACAAGCCAAAATGTAAAGTTAAGTTCTCTCTCCAAATGCAACAGTTACTGTTTGGCTGGTAACCAGTTGATGGTTTGGAAATCGTTCAACAGCTTCCAAAAAGGTGAAATTAAGAGTAGATAGCATTTTTTTCTCTCTGTAACTAGTAGGAGAAAGGAAAGACTTCTTTGTTTTTGTAGTAAAATACCTTAGGGGGCCACTTTTGCCCCACTCTTCTTTCAATATTTGTATTGCTATACAGACTAAATGAATAAATCCAGGGGTCTAGACAGGATATTTGGGTCCGTTAACGGACCCTTCACAAAAATCCGATCAACCAAAACGGATTTTTCACAAAATCTTGATCAACCAAAACGGACCCTTCACAAAATTCTGATAATTCTTATAAACAAAGAACAGATCTCTCCCAAATTGTTTATTGAAAGAGCAAATCTGAAAGCAAAATAACGCATATGTTTCCCTACATAAAACCAATAATTTTTGGAACCATTAATTTTTTTTAAAAATCAAATTAGAGCCATCAGCTTATACAAAATCTGCTAATTTTGCAAAGAAAAAAAAATGGGCACTGGCATCTTGTGATGCTCCTGCAAGCGATAAATAATTGCTACTGCCAAATAAATATAATGCTTGTTGTTTGTATCTTGGAAAGAAATTAACAGCTGAAAATAAGTTTTGTTTTAAATAATTTTGTTTGTTTGTTTTATCACAGCTAATTAGCACTGGTGTTTTTGTAAACTTTTCTAAAAAGGCTTTGGTGAGCACTTTTGGTGTTGTTGTAAATTTTTCTGAAAAGGCTTTGGTAAGCACTTTTCTCTCCATTCATGATTTAATAAACAATAATCGTTTAGCCTTTATAATGACTTGATTAGAAAATATTCTCATCATTTTACCAGCTTGTCAATATTTGCTTTAACTGTTATTTTAGAGAATATTATATGGGTTTGATTTTTCGATGGTAACAAGGATAATTAACTTTAAATAACTAACCGTAACTTTTACTAAATTTTTTTTTTTTTTGTTAGATGTCTACATTTTGAAAAATGCAATCTTTTAACATCCGATACGAGAATCATATTTTGTTCTTTTTTCAAGCTAACTTCGCTTGATTAGGATGCAAATAAATGAAAAAACTCCTTATTTTTGTTGAGAAGCTCATTTCAAGTTTTTAAAGCAAAATTCCATTTTCTTGTATGAGTCAAAAATTAAAATGCTGAATCAATGGTTTAATTTGTTTTTGTTTTTTTGCTTCAACTGTGTCCACAGATATTAATGATATGTTTACCATAGGACTGTAAAATGCAGTTTTAAAATAATTTTATCCAAAAATATTTTTTTTACAAGCCATTTTTATATATTTGATGCCTTTACTTAGAGAATTGCGATCTCTTTGCATTCGCTATGGGAATCCGATTTTTCCAATTTTTGATGCTTAGTACACTTTGTTAAGAGGTAAACAAATAAAATCTCTTTTTATTTTTGTTAAAATCATGGAAGTTATAAGTTTTAAACTAAATTCTGTGTTTTTTAAGAGTGTTTTATACCCAGGGTTAGAGACGTACCGAGTACTCGGTAACTACTCGGTACTCGGCCTACTCGGCCAATTTGCCGAGTACTCGGTACTCGGCCAAATTCTGATCAGATACTCGGCCGATACCGAGTAGTTGCAAAAAATTGAATATTGTCCAACACAGATACTAAAATTTATAAAAAAAAGAACAAGCATTATATTCTGCAAACATTTACAATTAAAATTTATAAGTCAAATTTTATTTTTGAAAATAATGAAGTTTGTAATGCTTCAATGGAATAAATCTTTATTTTAATGTCCCCAAAGTTGATAAAACTTATTTATTAAAAATTATGCAAAAAAGGTAAGAAAAGAAAATATGGAATTTTTATATTAAAAATGGATTTTTGCTACAAACAAAAATTAGTTATAAAAATATAAAAATTCCTTTGCTTAAAAAATAAAAAGAAATAAAACGTTAAAAGCACAGTGCAGGAACATTGCAGACACGTGTTTTGGTGTTACCAGGAATTCCTTTTTCAATGCACAAAATGGGAGCTCGTGAATTTAAACAGGGTTCATACACTTTTGGTTAAAAAAAGTTCCCTGACT
This sequence comes from Uloborus diversus, assembly GCF_026930045.1. Lineage (NCBI taxonomy): Eukaryota > Metazoa > Arthropoda > Arachnida > Araneae > Uloboridae > Uloborus > Uloborus diversus. Next base: position 171,774,971 of record NC_072737.1, on the reverse strand, counting down.
TTTCCAGGTTTTCCAGGTTGTTTTTTTAGAAAATTCCAGGTTACTCGCTTCATTAAAAATTCAAGTTTAAATAGTAATATTTTCAAAATAATTAAAATTGTTTAAAGTAGCAATGCAGAAGAACTGAAACTTCTCCCCTTAGATTTAAAAAAAAAAAAACTTGGATTTTTTTCCTTTGTTTTCTCTGTCAAAATTTTAAGTTTTTTTTAAACATTTTGTTCAAAATTGTTTTAATTTGTTTACTATTTGTTGAAAACAGAGTACTTTCAACTTATTTTAGGGTTTTTTTGATGTCACGCGTAATATTATAGCGTTTTGCTGTAGTCCTGCAGCAACCTTTTAGCATCCGCTTTTGGTTTACAATACTTTTTATTTTCTTACACAAAACATATTGAGCAAAACGCAAAGCTAAATTTTAGTATAAATATGGTTAACTTGTTGCATCAATTGGCATACCATGTAATGCATAGTAACAAAAATCAACATCCGCCGATCATAGGCCAATGCCAATAATCTTTTTTTTTTTTTTTTTTTTCACATATTAAAGGACGCTTACATTAAAATTTCAAATTTTCTTTTCCAGAAAGTATTAGTTAATTTTCAAAAATTCACAACTTTTTGCACATTTTAATGTCATTTTCAATGTTACTCATTGATATAAACATCCAATTCTGTTTCTGGAAGTTTAAGTCTATTTCCATTGTGCAAACGATCAAATATTGCGACAAAGTGAAAAATTTAAAATAATATGTAGATTTTTGGATTTGTAGTATAAAAGTAGTAATAAATAATTAATAATCCTTAAAAGGATACAATAAAAGCAAAATAGTCAGTATTTAGCACATAAGAGTCTAAATCAATTAAAACAAAAAAATGTTATAAAGATTAAATTTTGCATTTTTCCAGAAAATAATTACAAATTATCCGGAAAAAAAAGGCACAATTTGTGTTGTTTTCAATAGTTTGCATTGCAATTAACATCCAATGCCGTTTTCGGGAACTTAGGCACTTAAAAAGTCTTGTGTACTTCCATCTTGGGAATGACCAAATATGGCGGCTATGCCCAAAAATAAGAAATAACTTTTTTAATTTGTCGCATGAAGACAATTAAACAATAATTAATCTTCATGAAACTACAATTCATTGAAAAGTTTTTATCACATTTGCGTCTGAGGCAGTGAGGATAAGATTAAGTTTTAAGAACAAAATTTTTTATTTCTCAAGAAAATTATTTTAAATAACAATAGAAAAACAATTTGTAGACCATTTTTTGTTATTTTCATCAGTTTTCAATTAAAGAAAACATCCAATTCTGCTTTGTTTTTAGAAACTTAGGCATTTTAGGATCGTATCTACATCCATCTTGTGAATGACCAAAGATGGCGACTGCGTTTCACACGTAGCTGAAATGATTTTCCGATCAAAAAAAAAAAAACTATTTTCCCCGATCGATCTTCCCATCTACAGGTTGTGCTTCCGAAGCAGTAAATTGTCTTCTCTCCTTTTGAGTTTGTACATAATTGCTGTTCACCTGATTTTTTTTCCCTTGGGAACTACTGAGAGCCAAAAATGGCGGCTGCTGAAGATTTTTTGGGTCGCCACTTTTTTCATTGCTTTAAAATTGTTACAATTTTTTTTAAATACATCGATAAAAATGAAGATTAGATCTCATAAAATCAAATTCCCTGGGAAAAAATTGGGAAAAGAAAAATTTTGGGGACACATTTGGAAAATTCCCTGACATTTTTGACTATGTCATTTTCCATGATAATTCCAAGTTTTCCCGGAGCGTACGAACCCTGTACCGAATAGAATGTTGTGGCAACCCATCTAAAACTTTAGGCAGTAGAAAGAAATACGTTCCCCTCACTGACTCCATGCAAGAAAATCTTCGATCTTTTGGCGCATTTTTCGTTGTGAAAAAAAAAAAAAAAAACGTTCATTTCTCGATCGCAGTTTTTAAGTGCCAGCGTCGGTTTAGATAAAAATTTACAATTTGTTTCGTGAAATCACAATAAAAACGAAGATTAGATCTCATGGTAGTTAATTCCTTGGGGGAAAAAATGGAAAAAAAAATTTTTGGAGGACAAAATTTGAAAACTCCCTGACTTTTCCCTGACATTTTTGACAGTGTCATTTTCCCTGACAATTCCCGGTTTTCCCGGAATTCCCGGAGCGTACGAACCCTGTTTAAAGGTATCTGACAAAAGTCGGATTTTTTTGTCGAATGTCTTTACATTCTTTAGCTGACATGTTATGCACTGAAAAAGACGTTCCTTGTAACGGGAGAGGGGGGGTTGGGGGCAGAAACACGTGTCTGCAGTGTTCCTGCACATTTGTTTCATCTACTTTTAAAAATTATTTATGTTTACCCATTTGAACTATAATTGATTGGTATACAGTGAAACCCCTCCTAACGGCCCCCCTCAAAGGTGGACAATTTTTAATTCCTTAGTTCCAATGCACCTCTCTATTGCGGACAAAAAAAATTGTCCTGTTAGTGTCCGCATTAGAGGGGTTTTACTGTAATTTGTTTTAATTCCAACTTGATTAATCATATCTTTTGTTTATTTAATTTTAGTTTTAAAAATGATTTTTTTGAAACAAACAAAATTGTTTATATAATGCATAACTAAATTTCAGCAGGAATTTAGTTTTAAAAACTATTATATGGACAAGGAGGTCTATACTACTATTCCAATAAGTTCAAAATTCATATGTGTGTTGGTGGTTCTTCTTAAAACATAATTGGTACTTGGTAACTCGGCCGAGTAGTGAAAGGCCGAGTACTCGGTAACTCGGTACTCGGCCGAGTAGTGAAAGGCCGAGTACTCGGTACTCGGCCAAAGTGCTACTCGGTACGTCTCTACCCAGGGTTTATCCTCACTTGAACACTTTTATCAATTCGAATTCTCTCTCCTTCCTCAAAATGAAAATTCATTTTTTAGTCAGTTACCAGTGGACACTTTAAAAGTGGTCACTATGTTTTAATTAAATATTAACCACTGTAGCCAGTCTCTTTGAACATTTTGATTGTTAAAATTAACAAAAAACCTGATTAACATTTCAGTTTGCGCCTCTATCCAATAACAGTACAACCTCATTAACCCGGTCTGTATCCAAGGCAACCCAGATAAACGAAAATCCAGATAATATGGGCAATAAGCAAAACATTCTTAAATAAGCAAACTTATCTTTTGTTACAGCAAAAAAAAAAAGGCTTGTAACAAAATTACACAGGATCCTTACGTGCAAACACTTCATCATTCATAGTTCAGCCACAGTGGTGCTGGACTGATGTTCAAAGTAGGCCATGATGTTGCTGGATAATTATAATTATTGCATGATGTATACAGAAGTTGTACATTTAAGAAAAATAAAAGCGAGTGTTTGGTGTTCTTATAGTTTTATTCTTATCGTAATTTTAAGCAAATAACAAACTTGATACAGATTAACCAGAGATCTAGCTATACGGGGACACCGAAAAAAGCAGTACATAACTACTCTTTTGTATGTTTTAAAAATCGGGTCAGTTTTCCTAGTTTTTTTCCCACTATCTGACTAAAATACCATTTTATCAGACCGACCCTAACAAGAACAGTCAGAATTTTCTTCTAGTCTGGCAGGGGGAATGGATGCTCACAATAACTAACCTTTTTAGCTGGTGGTGATGCACACATATTCATTATTCCATCAATAACCCATTCTTGAATCAGTTCTAATAATTCACGACTTGCATTCTGATTGCAAAGAGATTCCAGTGCCGTCATGAATTCTTCTGGCTTTGCATCATCAGGCAAATGTTGGAGCTTTAAATAACACAAGCTGGACAGGCTTGGAACTTTGTCGCTAGGCATGTAGCTGCTAAAGTAGCACAACGACTCCCAAATAGGTGAGTCCTAAATAAATATGAAGACCAATCAAGTTCATAAATATTTCTGCAACATATTTAAAAAAATCACACTGAGCAAGAAACATTAAGGTTTGTTAGTTTTACTGAACAGATTTTTCATGAAGATTACTTTATGGGACTTGTATAAACAATTTAAAAGGAGAAACAACGGGAAGATAGTTTTAATGACACAGGGAGTATTTATGGACAAGTCTGGTGTTCTATTTCATATACTGTGAACTCATGATAACACAAAGTCCTACAACTGGAATATTTATTCCTTGGTCTCAATGTTTACATTGGGTGCCAAACTCTTGAAAAGGCTGTGGCTTTGGGAACTTAAAACTCTAACTACAAATAACTTGAAGGTTTAATCCAATCCGCTAGGACTTGGAGTTGTCCAGAATTGAATGTATCAGATTTTTTCTGATTAAAACTGACACGCTCATTCTAGCCGAGTTTGGAAAAGAATAGTGGTGCATTGGCACAAAAATACAGAATACAGCACATTATTTTACATAAAGCATGGATAGAAAGCATCATTTAAGCAAAAAAAATGTCAGTATTTTGGCGAGACAAACCAAGTTTAACTTTTAAACATTTCTTAAACTCAGTGTAGTAGGAAATAGACTATTGTATTACATCATTTTTAACAAGCTTTTTACTAACTGAGTTTCAGAGCAAATTTAATTTTTCTGCATATCACAAGAACTTAAGTATTTTTTGTCTGCCTGAAAAAAGTATATGAATACCAAAAAAGTTTCAGTAAAATATATTAGACAATGAAAGAATTTTAGCACTACTTCAGTGCACAATACAGCTTCATTAGCATTTTATTCCGTTTTTTTTCTCCTACAGGTTTTGATGAATTTTGCTTTTTATTATTATTTTTTTTCTTCATGGTACAGAACTGAAGGTTTTTTTTATTTATTTTGCAAACTCCTACTTTGAATGTTTAACACAGAAAAATACCAAATGCTTAAACCTACCAAAAGCTGAAAAAACTATCAGGAAACAAAATCTTCAATCAAGAGATTTTTAATAAAAATACAATATTAAAATTTTACTGACCTTAAAGTAAATAACAAGGTCAGGAAGAATTTTTGCAAGCTTCACAACCATATACTTGAGATGAAATTTATTTTCATCCTGCAAAGTACAAAGGAAATTATAATTCTGCAGAAGAACAAAAAATACAGCACAAAATAAGGGCTTCATGATAATTGGGTCATTCCATATCAAATCAATCAAAAAAGTAATATTTTTAAGTTGACCCCTTCCGACTTTTCTAAAACTTTATGCAGAGGTAGTGTTTGGTAATAAAAGTAAAACTCCGAATTTTTAGATTTTTAATACATTATTATCATTACAAAAAATAGAATTTCGGTAGACGGAGCTGCTTTTGAACACACATAACTTTTATTCTAATTGCACTACAAGCAAGCAAAAACTTGATACCATTTTAAAGCTTTTAAAATGGGCTTTAAGATGATATATTACATGATACAAAAATGCAATCTTAAATTTTAAAGGTCATTCAAATTACCTTTGACCTTGAATATATCCAAAAGTCATAATTTTAAAAATCCGAAAAAATATATTTTGTATACACTATTTTCTTTATTTGTGCCAACTTTCATGTTGGGACAGTGCTAGGATCATGCATAATTTAACAATTTTTCATCTTGAAGGTCATTTGAAATTGACCTTTGACCTTGAGTATTTCCAAAAGTTATTTTAAAAATCTGAAAAAACCGTACTGTTTTCTACCAAAAATATCAAAAACAGCAGTCCTAATAAGGTTTTTTGAAATCTCAATTGCTGAATCAGGGCCCAACAAAAGGGATATCAGAGCCTTTCCGAGCAAGGTAGTCGGCTTTTTCATTTCCCTGCACTCCAGGTACCTAAAAAAGGGTAACCTTGTTCAGCTTTGCAAGATTACAGAGCAAATTATCACAATCCCAATCAATGTGGGATGTCATAACAACCTTATTAAGTGCATTTAAGGAAGCCTGACTATCGGAGCATATATGAACACATAGGTCTCTATAGCAATGACTCAAGCAAATACCGCAACACACCAGGATGGAATAAATTACAGCCTGAAAAACAGAAGTAAACTTGCTCAAAGGACAAGAATACTCAATACCATTACTGGGAATAAAAGCCCCAGCCTCAGTCTTATCATTCATTTTAGAACCATCAGTGTACCAGAGAGTGTAACCTTTACCATGAAATAAGGTAACATCCTTCCAGTCACTCTGAGAAGATAACCTGATATGGCCTGTCAAAAGCATACTCGCTAAGCATACAGTCACTTGGCAGGCCAGAAAGCGGCCAAGAACATCCCCATCAAAATTTTTCCAGGAAAGTAACAAGAGTAAGCTTTCCATTGTTTTGAACATTTAAGCCTCTCCATACCCAAAAAAGCTTCAACTTCAATCCATATATGGAGCAGGCATATAACGAGAGGTTACAGTACTTCATTAAAAAATAAAGGTAATAAAGAAATTTTTGCTTAAGAAATCACATAAACATTTGTAATTTGTTAAGCAACAAAATTTGTTCATTACCATTTTAAAGTGTTACTTTCAATGAAATATATAAGACATGTGTTACAAAATGACTATTTTCCGTGAAATGGTCCATATAATATCAGAAGTTGATCAGAGGCGAAGCTAGACCCGACTTTCGGGTGGGGGGGGGTTACTTTATATATATATATGTATATATATATATATATATATATGTATGTATGTATGTGTATATATATATACGTGTAAATTTTTTTGTATTAAAAAAAAATAAAAGGGAAATGAATCTTACATACTTTGGAATGGGGTGCCCCAATTCCGATACTTGTGTCAAACAAAACAAAAGCAAAGAATTTTTTATTTTTAAATTTTTTTAATGTTATGGAAAATTCAACTTTTTTTTCTTTTCCCTCCATTTAATTTAAAGTAAAATTTTCTAGCAACGGTCTTGTCAAAACCAGTCTATCCAAATCAGGGGGAAATCAAATATCTGATGAGCATGTTCTGTTCATTTCAGTGTGACTGCTTAATTTAGAGGCTAACACACATCTACAAAAGCTGGCATCCCTGAAAGCTAATAGATACCTCCATTTCCGCCTGTAAACTGGATGTTTGACTTTCAATCTCATCGGTGGTCAGACTATAAAGACTATTTTTACTAACTTGGTTTGCACTAAGAGAATGAAATAAAATGAAAAAAAAATGTCTTCTTGAATTATAACCCGGAAAAAATGAAATTGCTTTTCATATCGTTACATCTATATGTTGCTTTTTATGTATTTACATTTTATGCTAATTCTAAAGCAGTTAATAAAATTTGAATAAAAAAAGTTAGGGAAGAAATATATGCGGTAAAAAGTAATTTGCTCAAATGCATACCATCTGTTCTCCTCTCAAGTTTTTATTTTTAATTTTATTAGCTGTTTTAGAATTTACATAAATATCTATTTGGGAGAGCAACAGCAATTTTCGAGTATTATAAACGGAAATCTTTTTTATTTTCTACTTTTTAATGCGAACCAAGCTAATAGAAATAATCTAGATTCATTTCGTTTTTAAACATTTTATTCATGTAGTGCTATGCGGTTTTTCTTTTGAATTAAAATAAAATTACCTTCAGAAGGGTCCAATGGGACTTAATGCTGCTTTCCAGGCTGTACTTCGTTTTTTTCAGACGGCGTTAACTTTCTCTTTTTAGAGGAATCCTTTTCGTCATTTTAATTTTTTTCTTTGGGTTTAAAAAAGCTTGTTATCGGTTTTGCTCGCGTCATTATGCAACAACTTTCACTTAGAATGTACTATTTTAAACAGACTGTACGTTTCCAAAAGAATACGCAGTAAATACTGGCTGAAAAAACAATGTGATTGCAATGGATACGCTGGTTAGCAACGGTCGTTTTGACTATGACCTATGACACACACGAGATCAGACCAACAAAAACCTCTATCATCTTGAATTCCGGTTGTGCTATCATTTTCGGATTCGAAGCCCAATGATCTTTAAAGCAGCAAACAAAAACATTTTCTTCAACTCAGAAACAGAGGAATTGTCTTCAAGAGCTGAGGAGGCAGTGGAAAAAAGGGAGAAATGCGTTCCACGAATAGGCTTTCCAGGAAGATCAACCAAAGAACAGTCGTTTCTCGCACTTTCTTGGAAGAAGAGTAAAGGGGTGAAATTCACAGGTTTGACATGTAAAATGAACATTTCAAGTTAAAGGTTATTGAAGTTAAAAGCCATTTCGCTCTGTTATCTGGATTAGTACTGTTCTTTGGTTGCTCTTTTTCTTAAAATTGTGATTCCTTAGAAAACCGAAATGATTGGAGTGAAAAGAAAGTAAAGGTTTTTTTCAATTGATGAAAAAAGGAAAAGCGTAGAATACTGGCCAAATTAGATTTGCAGCAATTGCTAACCTCAAAAAGATAAATAATGAATCTAAAAAAAAAATAAATAAATAAATAAAAAAAATCAGCGACCAAAAAGCAATAAAAGACGTTTTCTTGAAAAAGATATGCTTAAAGTTTCTTTTACTGTCAAAATGATTCCTATTGCAATAAAGCACTTAATAATGTAATAATAGAATAAATACCTAACAAAACTAATAAAGAGGAATTTTAATCAAGAGCGCATATTGTCTTAAGGATCGATTTCACATTTTCACCATCATATTTCAAATTTCTATAAAAAGTTTCCTAAAGCCCCGGTATCTCAAAACCTCTTTATCTCGATTTTTTTCTTTAATGTGAAATTAGAAATATACAGATTCAACTGTATGCAATATGCCCACTTCGCAGCTCATAGAATTTAAAAATATTTAACAATTTGCAGAATCTATGACACAGAAAGGCTGCATGTACATGGATTTAACAAATCAATCTTATTTCTAAAGCGAAGTGTCAAATTTCACTCAATTACCAAAAAATTGTCCCATCAGAGGGAGGCGTCTTAATGCTTGAGGGTCACACATATAGCAGATTTTCAATGGCATTGGGGGGGGGGGGGGGGAGTGAAGTGAATTTTTGACCTTTGTTACTTGGAAAAAAATCTTTTTTATTTTTTTCTTTCTCTTCTCTCTTCTTTTTCTCTTTTTTTTGAGACTAACGTTTCGGGGGGGGGGGTCCCCCCAAAACCAAAACCCCCCCTTAGCTACGCCCCTGAAGTTGATTGTAACTTGATTTTATTTACTAAATTAAATTTTCTTGATAGAATTAACTTTTCCCACACATTTATTTTAAAACTCAGTGTCACAAACTGAACCAGATACTCAAAAAATTTTAAATTTAATAAAAACCTTTAAATGAAAAAGAAAGCACAGCAAGATTTTTTTTTCTTTTTTCATTAATGAATACATCTTTTAACACAATTCACTGATGGTTTTTGATTTCATTCATTTTAATCAGATCAGAAACCAAAACTAAAAATTTGAAACAAAAACCAAAACTTATCCCTTTGTTAAAAAAATGAACTTGAACTAGTACATAATAAAATTTACAACTGGAGTAATTGATTTTTTTTAAATTTATTAGTTTTATTTATCGAATAAATTACTTCAATCCACTCTTATGGTGCATGTGTCCATGTCATTTTTGACCAAGTTGAATCCGAACTGAAATGAAGACCGAAAATATGGAACGGAAATCAAAACAAAAGTATCAGAACTTTAAACTTATTTACAACGGTATTAAAGAAGATAGTTGGTTGTCTTTTAATTTATTTGTTTCGTTTTGGAACATATTTTTCATTTCTTTATAATATATTTCACTCGCATAGCTAATAACAATTATGTGCAATATTTTGATTAAAATTAAGTCTCTTGAATCGGAAGAGTCAATATGCTTGTTTACTAATTTGTTAAAGTTTTTTACACTTTTTGAAAAACTAACCCAACTACAATAATAGAAAATTTTAAGAAATAAACATTGTCCCACAACACTTGCTTCTTGTATCAATCTAAATTCATAGTAAAACATCTTAAGTACAAAATATTTTTTACATTTTTTCTTTTTAGTATCTTAAGAACTTCTTCCAAGAATAAATTAGAAGTTTCTGAAATGTAAGTAATTGTTTGAACCAAGATGCCTTCCCTAAATATGTATATGCTTTAAATAAAGAGCTATAAGGACTCAAGGCCAAATTTATGTAGATAGTCAATTTTAATTAAAATATAACTATTGCTGTTATAGATTAAATTAATTAAAAAAAATGAAGTCATTCCCAACATATCAGCTTCATTTGACTGCGCATTTATATATATATATATATATAAAAGGTTAAAAGCAGAGGAAACTTAGGGTACTAAAAACTAAGAAGTTCACAAGGTCAACTCAAGATAATGAGATTTCTAATTGTCCTCAACAACGTTTTTATTATTTTAATGAATAAGAAATTTTCAACAACTTTAATTCCCCGACATCTCTAAATATTTTTAATTCAAAAACTACTACCTATTCTATAAATACACCAGATATTTTAAAACATCATTGTTTAAAATTATTTAGGGCAGATAAGCAGTTAATAGCGTTTGTATTATGAAAGAAACATTTTCAACTTCATTCAAGAACTATTGCTATACTCTGAGCTGCTATTCCAGTAATTGAAAGTGGCTACTAGCTGTAGCCCTTAAAACATTGAGAAAAAAAGATGAGCGAGTCTGCACGAAAAAATTCATTTAGGTTAAATAAAATTATGATATGAATGTCTAATAAACTAATTATGTATTGGTAACTAACAGTTTCATAAAAATAATAACCAAAACCTTTTCTTTTTCGGTATTCTAGAATGACAGTGAAATACATAGTAAAATTTACCTTTAAAGAGCCGGCATGCTAGAACAATTTCGGTTTCCAAAGAAAGAGCAAATACTGAGAAAGATACAATTATCTCTACCTTTTAAGAGTCGATACTCTGAAAATGGTACTTATTAAATGTTTTTAAAGGTTTTTTAAACACAATTTAGCAAAATACTACCATAACAAACTTTCCTTTAAATGCTTGTATTTGTAAACATTCATCCATAGCTTGACGACATGACGCATGACCTATGGCGCCATCTATCTGTCCCACAAACAAACTAACCCAAAATAGGCAGTACAAAGGCAGTTATTCACTGGCTAAACATTTGCACAAATCAGAGTGGTGAAGGAAATTTGTTGCTAAAAATGTAATTTTTAAAGCAGTTCATAAAAAAAACTATGATTTTTTGAGATAAAAATTATGTAAGCTAATAAATTTACAGATTAGTAGAGATTAAGATTAGTAAAAATTATCTTAACTTCTAAATTATATTATTGTCTACAGAAATGTTAAAACAAAACGACTGAATTAAAAGTATTTTCAGAGAGCAAAATCAATAAGTATTGGGGGGGAAAATATCAGGGTCAAAGTTTGCTTTTGTGTGTGTGTGTGAGTCTTATTGCAGTACAACTTTCCTCAAAACAATGCATAACTTTCCTTTTAAAAATATTAGAGAGTTGAAGAAATTAAAAAAAAATAAAATAAATAAATGAATAAACATTTAGTTGCTAAATATAAAAAAATAATAAATCATTTAAATTATTTTATAATTTGCAAACATTATAGTTTTAAATAATAAGAGGGGGAAAAAATAATTACATCAAGTGAAAATGGTGCACAAAAAGTTTTTATTATATAACTTATTTATAAACTATCTATTCTTTTAAGTCATCTATAGCTTATACTTTCTATAAGCTTTCGATACAGAGTTTTAAAAAATATTTAGTTTATCATATCACAAGTTTTTATCAGATTTGAATCATCTATTGCATATGATACTAAACTGAAGAAGAAAGCAATGATTATAAATTTAGAGTGTCTACCCATTGCATATTGCTTTTCATATCTGTCAAGGATGATTTCAAATCAAAATATGTAAATTGTTAAAAAGCACAAAATTGGAGACACATATTTCGGGGTTACATGAAATCCTTTTCAATGCATAAAGATACTAAGACATTAGACAAAAGTTTATCTTCAAATTAAAAAATTTAGCTTAGGCCTGATGTTTTTGCATCCATAAGCTCATTTCTGCATTGAAAAATTGGCTCATTGTAACCCAGAAACACATGGCTGCAATTATTTGTAATTTCATGCTTTATAACAATGTTTTATATATTTTCTTGTAATTAAAAATGTTGAATGGTGTTTCGGAATTTGTGCCATTCTCTTGTCATAGACTATTATGAGTTTGCAGATAATTTTTAGCTGTGTGTACAGTCTGCCCACGGATTGTATGGAATTGGCAAATGGATACCTGGTAATATCTTCCGGGGGAAACATCCAGTAGATGATTACAACGGATTTTTTTCATTGTTATTTAGGGAAGATTAAGGATTTTTTTACTATCCTTCGTAGTACAACAAAATGTTCCTTGCATAAATACACAATTAAGAGAAATAATCAAAATCCAGGAATCTCCCAGAAAAACCAGTAGGGTTGGCAGCTATGCAAATGTCCTGTTAAGAGGAGTTCATATGAATGAAGAAAAGTAAAAATTTTTGATGCACATGTTCCACTTATTTAAATGTGGCTCTGCTTAAGTTAGAGGCTAATATACATCTGCAAAAGCTGGCATATCTGAAAACTAATAGATGTGTACATTTCCGCCTGTAAACCGGATGCTTGCCTTTCCTTCTAATTGGTGGTCAGACAGTGCAAATACTTGATACTTTCATCTTCACTATACTTTTTGTGCGCCATCACTTGCTTCAGGAAAATACAAGATGAAATCTTACTACAAATGGGGCAAACATAACCTGGCAGCATTGTGAAGGCCTAAGCAGATCCTAATCACAGCATTACAATACTGACAGGTTAGTTTTGCCCCCCACTATAGAATCTGCAAGATTTTATCTTCATTGCATTTTATTGGTAATCTCCCTCATAGAATCTTTGGCTTTCTTGTGTTCTTTAATTGACCCTCTCGAGTCAAACAAGGGTCTAGTGTTAAGATTATTGTCTTTCACCTCAATGACCTAGATTAACACCTACCCATTTTCCTACGTTTCATAACAATGGAAGGCCTCATGCTTAAAGTTAACTTTTTCAAATCCACTTACCTGAACAAATGTCTAAAATCTGCAGAGAATTTCTGACGTAAAACAATGAAGTCAACAATTGAACTGTTTATTTTAGAAATCAATCTAGCACTAAGTTCTAAAATTTTGAAAAAGTAGACTTACCATCATACTGAATTTTTTTTTGATAAAGATTAAAATATTGCGAACTGAAAGAGTTCAATTTCTTCCTGTGAAAAGCACTGTAATTCCTACTGAACACTTTAATGTGATGATATAGTTTTTTTTTTTTTTTTTTGAAAATAGAAATTGCGTTTGACCGGTCCATTGAATGTTAACTAAAAGGTTGTTATTGGCAATAACATTATGGATGTTACAAGTAATATTATTGAATTATTTTTCAGTTGAAAGAATTAATTTTTGTCAAAAAAATCAAATTGATGTGTGCTAAATGCTATAAAAGCATATCAGAATTTATTTTCGTATTGTATATTTATTTATGTATTCTAGTTTTAGTTCATTTATTTATTTTTTTGCATGTACACTTAATCAAAATGCAATTTCAGAGCATTGTTTCAAGTCTTATATCTTATCTTATATGAGCTTTGCAAAAAAAAACTTTATTTCTTGTACAGGCTATAATGCTGTCTAAATCAATTCTTTGATACCACCGTGATAATAGAGTTTTGTTATGATGATAATGGTGATAATCATTAACTATCATAATAAAATAATTAACATTAATGTTATAATAACTATCCTGTTACAGTGCTGTGATCCACCAAACTTTCACCTTTAGGTTTGGTAACATAGGTATGTTTGGATACATGTCATGTGTTTCACATCGACTTGGATGTGGTGTGCAACTCAACCTCATAAGGGAAGGCATTCTAATTAGGTTCATTTGGCTGCTCACCTATAACAAGTGCGCAATGGTATTGTGTGCTGAGCAAGCATAAATACTGAATTTTACTATTTAAACTTCTGCAATTCATGCATATGCACACGTTAACAGAATCTTTGTGAAATTACCATTATTACTTTGAACAATTAATTACGATTTTAGTAATAAGCTTAATTATTGGTACATTTTAAATTTGATTGAATCCATTTTTTTTCATTTAAAGCATTTAAGTCAAATTTTAAAAAGTAGGTTTTTTAAAGAATTTTTTTTCCCAATAACAATCATGAATTTTCCCAACCCTGCTATCCTGTTGTCCCACAGACCAAGGAGTTTTATTTCATGGTGGTCCAAATTTGTTTTTTAGAGGTCTCAGACCATCAAACCACCAATAATATTGGACATAATTTGGAAACTATAAATTAAACAAGAAAATACTTTTTCACCACTAGACCAAAAGCAATGATAAAACCATCCAAGGCTACATTTATACGTTATTATTTCAAGCAAATGTTTTTAAACATGCAGTTGGTGTTAAAAGTATGACAATACAAATGTTTATAGTTTTTTAATTATGTATTAAATTGCAATTAAAATTCATAAACAACTAATGTGACAGTATTTGTTGAAAATTTATTATTCATTTTTTTTAAAACACTCATATAACTAGTATGTTGTGACCATCACGAAACTTTCTTCTATATCTTTCTTATAATTCTGATCCCTCCCCATGCTTAACAAGGAATCAATATTCCCAACAAAAGCAAAATTATATGCGCCAATATTTGACGACCGTCAAAAATTTCTGAATTATCGCAAAAGAAAAAGCAAAGAGCAAAAATTGAAAATTATTTTTAAAAGCCTCGTTATAAATTAATTACAAACATTTATTTGTTAACAAACACAAGATGGCAAACGGCTAAAAAGTTTAAATCATCGTGATTTTCTGGTCATTTTCCAACAATTAAAATCACGCGAAATAATACACAGATGACAGTCAATTACGAATTATCTTTTCTTATTGTTGCAATTATAAAAGATATTTTTATTCACACAAAAAAAAAAAAAAAATTAGCCCCCCATGGAGCTATTGGCACCAAAATTGAACCAACCAGTGTTTACATATGGATTCACACTTATTCCAAATTTCATTTAGAACGTAGCATTATTTCTTGAGATATGGCACTTACAATAGGAAAAAAAAGAACGTTCGATTGCGCCACCCCCTTTTCAGCTGTTGACGCCAAAATAGAATCGGCTCTTACACCCTCTAAGGGCTGCTTGTTGATAAATTTTTTGTTTGATTCTGTTCATTATTTCTTGAGATATAGCAAGTCACAATTGATGGCAAAAATGCTTTATAGCTCAACCCCCGGTTTGAGTTATTGACACCAAAATTGAATCAACACTTGTACCTGTTTAGTGGGCAACATATGGACCAAATTTTGTTTGATTTTGCCAGTTACTTCTTGGGGAATAGCAGGCTCCCATAACTCAAGAAACGTCCCATTGCGCCACCCCCTTGGAGGAATTCGCGACAAAAACCAATGAGCACAAGTTCACATAGGGGGCACATTTGTGTAATGAATTTCGTTTGATTACACTAGGTAGTTCTTGCTCTAGAGTGGCCACAAAAAAACCGGTCACACACATACATGACACACACAGACAGACATTTTCCAAAGATGGTCGAAATGAACTCAGCACACCTTAAAACGTTCGAATCTGTCAAAATTCGAAATTCGAAAATTTGCACAAATCCAATACTTTCTTCTATATATCAATTATAGAAGAAAGTAAAAAGATAAAAACGTTTTCTTTTGTAATTAATATGCAACACAATGATGCAATTCTGGTCAACTGCTTATTTATTTATTTTTTAACTTGATTATTTTTACAGTTTAAAAAATGGCCAAAAATTAGTTGTAGTCAGGTGTAATTAAGATTTTTGTTAGTGAGTTTATCAGATCACAATTAATACAAACATTAATTATATTTCAAATAAATGATTTATTCAAAAGTGTTTTGTTGTTAATAAATAGTGTAGTCAAATTACATAACAATTCTTTTGCATCATGCCAATAATTTTATGTATCAAACATTCGAAAAACAAGTAGATTTTTATTTTGTCAAATTTGTCCATTTCATCCAACTTTTCCGCCCTCCCAGACTTTTAAAAAAAGTGGACAAAATGGCAATCCAGCCTTAATAAGCAACAAATTTTAAGAATTACTTACCAAAGTGGGCTAAGTGCAATAGTATGTGTAAAAGGATAGCCTTACTGACAAGACATGGTCGGAGTTGAATAGTAACTGTCGCGAAGGATGTTCCTATTTGGTCCAGTCTATCAAAAGTTTTAAGACTTTAAAGCAAACTTACCTTATGCCATTGTAAGAAAAGTGCTCTCAGAAAAGAACTTGCGGTTGCTACAAAAATGGACTTACCTGCACAATGATGTGTGAACGCTGCAATGGGGAGTGTAATGTATCTGCGCATGTTACTATCTTATTCAAAAGTTTTTAGTCAGTTTTATTTATAACTAGTGCTACCCGCACAGCTTTGCCCGTAATAGAAAATTAAACGGTCTTTTGGCTCGCCTGTATATTTACAAATAATGTATGGTGAATTTTCTCGCCAATTGGCTTGTGTCCATGTTACGGTTCCACGTTATGATAATTTCCTAACTTACTCGTCCATCTAATGATAATTTTGTTTTAAAAATTGGAATAGAAAAATAACCACATCAAATTTTCGAAAAATCGCTCAGAGGTGCACCCCCCCCATGCTACAAACTAACTTTGCCAAATTTCATGAAAATCGGCCAAACGGTCTAGGCGCTAGGCGCGTCACAGAGATCCTGACAGACAGAGACTTTCAGCTTTATTATTAGTAAAGATAATGGTACCCCTTGCATTCAGATTCATGTTGTGGTTTTGCTGTTTTTACAGTTTTGTTTCTCAGTAGCAGATTTTGTAACAGTGGATTATTCCTTAATAACTAGCAGTTTTGGCAATAATGGGTTATTCTTAATCATCTTCAATAGCAATTTCATTAACAGTAACAATAAATATAGTTGTTAGTCTTATTAACATAGCACTAAACTTGATTGCAGCAATTAATTCCTTTCTCCTCTTATATCCTCTAAAATTATAGAATAAAAATCTTAAATTATCTAGCAACACAAAACTTGATATCTGTTTTCAAGTATTTGACAAAAAATTTCGGAGTTGTATAAATAATTTGCCCGACACCCCCCCCCCCCATTTTAAGAGGGCAAATATATCATATTGAGCTACTGAGTGTGAGTGAAATTTCCCTAAAATTGTGTATTTCCTTGAAAAATATATAAAGCTTTCTGATTCTTTTTATTTGCAATGCAATACCTCGGGAATCCAAACTGATTAGAGCTGAGCTCTGCTGTGATTCTGGAAAATTTAACCTATCTGATATTTGGTAAAATAACTTTAGCACATTGGAGAAAAGCATATTTTTGACTTTGAGCGCTTGCAAAATAAAGCAAAATGCTTATTCTCTCTGTAGGGAAGCTGGCAAAAGAAAACCAATTTCGTTTCTTACCAATTTAAGTGTCTTATTTCATTTGTAAATGAAGAATCAAATGTCTATTTTAATTTTAGGAAAATTATTAGCTTTGTGTATGATTTTTAATTTCAATTTTATTCTTAGTTTTGCTTAATATTCTTTTTTCCCCCCAGTTTAATGAAAAAAGGATGATCAGGTCATCAAGAATTCCAGACTTCTGCGGTTTGGACTACCATATTTCTACCATAACTGAATTACTTTTCCGCAATATGTTTTTGGATAACAAACTTCAGTTTCAACTGATTCTTGCTTCCTAACATTTTCATTAATACACTGCCTACATACAATGACAAGTTCATAATGTTGCTTCAAAATGCTGTTTCCATATATATTTTTTACTAGAGCCCCTCTACGATTAAAGCTCTAGCCTAAGAATTCTGGATAGTAGCCACTGGTTACCAAAGTCACAAAAAATGGTTGCCACTTCTGCACCTTTGATAGTTATTTTTTTTTTAAAGTATGTACGCAGCGGCGCTGCGGCAGAGCAGAAAGTAAATAACCTATTCACTATTATTAAAATAAACAAATTAAAAGGTTATGATTTTCTACAAACAAAATTTCACTGGACCCTTTTTTTTTTGGAATTATGATGGCTAGGTGGGGTTGACTGATGCACTGAATGAGATGGATAACAGCAAGGATAGGATTGGAAGCGTGTTGAAGTAATACAATATTTAAAAGACACTCCGTTGCCACTTTTGGCGACTGAGACTTGATTCTTTGGTAACAATTTTTAATGAAATGTTCGCCTATTAGCGACTGGCAACCGCTAATCTAAAGCTTTATCTACAACTACTACAGAAATCCATGAAGGAAACTAGGGTTCTGTAGTAAAATCTATTCGTTAATAAATCCCCTCTATTCCATTCCTAGTAAATTCAACACCTTTGAATGATAATTTAACCATTTTCATTAAAAATAAATAAAAATAAATTCAATAAAAAGAATTCAATGTCAATTTTCTCAATAAGGAGTGGTATAATTACAAGCTAATAACCACACGGCTCATTTGCAGTATCCAAAGTTTTTGCTCTCATAGGAGAATAACTGTCTGGAATAACTAAAACAGAATTGGAGGTAGTAAACCTCTCATAGAAAATGAGATTAACCTCACTGATTTCAAAATTTAAATTTACACACCAACATAGCAAGGAGTCACAAACATAGGGCAACTACACCAAGAAAAGTGAAATTAACTGCTAGGTCAGAGGTTCCCAACCGGTGGTTCGCGAACCCCCAGGGGTTCGCGAGGTGCAGGAAGGGGGTTCGCGAAAATTTCGGTGCAATGGCGGATTTTTCCTAATTTGGTAAAAAATTATAAAATATTCAATTTGCACACATAGTTACTTTTTTTTTTTTTTTAATTTGAAAACGCGCCAGACTCTTGTATTAAGCTCAAAAAAAAAAAAAACTTTCAGCGGTTTTATAATCTTGGTTAAAAAGAAATTTTCTCATTTTTTTTTTCGATAGACAACAAAAAGAGATATCCTTCCTTCTTTGTTGCGAGGCGCCATGCAGAAACGTTGTATTAAGCTGTGGCGGGGATCACGATGACCTTAAAAAGGCGCCATCGCGTGGAGTCAATCAAACAATATACATAATATACATATGTCGAAAAAAATAAAGAATTCTCAAACAATGCATCATAGGGGCATTATTTCTAATCTGGTTAAAATATTACTCGGGAATTTCCGTCGAATTCAGTCATCGAATAGCAGACATGACAGCAAAAGTCTCCAAACTTAAAATTTATTACTGAATTTTACCCATCTGTTCGTTTTCAAAAATATATAACATCAGCATGCTCATAGTTCTGGGGAAATAGTTGTTAACAGACGTATTTAGAGATACTTTAGAGATGCTTGAAAACAAGTGATTTTGTTTGCAATTGGTTTTGCTACGTGAACTTGCTACTCTGTTTGTGAAGTTATAATCGCGTTGGTAATTTTTATGATTTAATAACTTTCTGCTGTTATGGATCGATGGTTGAAAACTGGTAGTTTGGTTGAGCGACAAATGGACTAGCAGTCAATCGATCAACCCTCAACATCAGCAATAACTTTCGAATCAACACAGGATATTGAAATAGATAGCTGTAATGAACTGCCGCCTCCCCCGACTAAACAGAAAAGTGAACTAGGGGAGAAAAAAAGGAAAAAAGCGAAAATATGACAGTGACTATTTACAAATGGGCTTTTATTTTACTGGAGAAGAGTCTGAACCTAGACCGCTTTGTCTTCTCTGCAACGAAGTTCTAGCGAACAGCAGTTTGAAACCGTCACTTCTGAGAAGACACCTCGAAACAAAGCATCCGACACACAAGGACAAACCTATCGAATATTTTAAAAGAAAATTGGAATATAATAAAAAGTGTAGCGTCTCTACGTTCCTGTTAGAATCCAACGAAGATAGTAAAATGGCCCTTGAAGCTTCATATCGAGTCAGTTATAGAATTGCAAGATCTGGACAGCCACATACAATTGCAGAAAATTTAATTGGACCGTGTGCTAAAGATATTGCTAATTGTATGCTGGGAGAAAAGTCAGCAAAAAAAATTGACCTGGTTCCGCTATCAAACAACACAGTATCACGCAGAATTACTGATTTGGCAAGTAATGTGGAGAAAGAACTTGTGAATAGAATAAAAGAGAATAATTTTGCGATCCAGCTTGATGAGTCGACTGATGTAGAAAACGCTGCAATATTACTTGTCTATGTTAGGTATATTTTTAACGATACAATTAAAGAAGATGTACTATTTGCAAAACCTTTGAAAACCAACACAACTGGAGAAGCAATTTTCGAACTGGTCAACAGTTACTTTGAAGAAAATGGAATAGATTGATCTTTGTGTGTGGGTGTGTGCACGGATGGTGCAAAATCGATGACAGGAAAATTTGTTGGCTTTGTGGTGCGAGTAAAGAAGATCAACGAGAAAACTGAATGGACTCATTGCTGCATTCATAGACAAGCATTAGCATGTAAGCGTATTCTTGCAGAATTATCCGCTACTTTGAATGATGCGGTAAAAATTGTAAATTTCGTAAAATCACGTGCCACAAACTGCCGTCTATTTCACGCGCTTTGTGAGGAATTGAGAAGCCTTCATGTTACTTTACTTCTTCACACAGAAGTTAGATGGCTTTCCCGTGGCAAAATTTTGACACGCTTATTTGAATTGAAGTCAGAAGTCCAAACATTTTTTGTTGATCATCCATTTCACTTGTCCACTTGCATATTCGATCCTCTTTGGATGCAAAGGCTTGCATATTTAGCTGACATCTTTTCAAAATTAAATGAATTAAATCTATCCTTGCAAGGTGCAGTTGTTAATATTTTCGTTGTATATGATAAAATTGAAGCTATGGTAAAAAAATTGAATTTCTGGATCCAATGCCTGGAAATGGGTGAGTTTTCTTGTTTCACTTCTCTTAGTAGTTTTTTATCAGAAAACTCAATGAAACTTGATGAAAGCGTTAAAAGAAATGTATGTGAACATCTGCAACATCTTGAACTAACTTTTGACGAGTATTTTCCTAATAGGCGTAACGCCCCTCTCTCAAACAACTGGATACGCAATCCTTTTGAAGGAAATCCATGCTTAGAGAACACCCTGACATTACCTGAAAAGGAAATGCTCATCGAGTTATCCTGTGATAATTCATTGAAAACTACCTTTAAAGAGCTCTCGTTAATTGACTTCTGGCTCAGTGTAAGAAATGATTATACCGTTTTGTCCAAAAAAGCAATTCGAATAGTATTACCATTTTGTACAACATATCTGTGCGAGAAAAGATTTTCCTCCTATACTTATCTCAAAGATAAATACCGAAGCAGATTGAATGCAGAGCCTGATTTAAGACTCAAACTGTCAGACATTGAACCAAACTTTCAGTTTCTTTGTTCCGTCAAACAGCCACAAATATCGCATTAAGGACTTTTTCCCCAATTTAAAATATGCAAAAAAAAAAAAAAAAAAAAAAAAATAGTTGGTTTATAAAACTTCTTGTTTATAATTTTTCTTGTAGATGTAGTTTTAACTTTTTATTAATGTTTGCACTTAATGATATTTTACAATTATATTTTTGTTTATTGCAATCAAATGCTGCAAAAAATGGAAAGCAAACATGCTGTTTTTTTACTGTTTCTTACATGTTACTAATTTCAACATCAGGGGGTTCGCGAACTTTTTTGCCTGTTCCAAGGGGTTCGCAAAGAGAAAAAGGTTGGGAACCGCTGTGCTAGGTCATAGGTTGTAAGTTACATCGGTTAGCCGGAGTTGAGGCAAAACCACTAAGCGTCTTGCTACAGTATATAGAGACAGCAGTTTTACTCTTGGAGTGCTCATTCTAAAATCAGCAACCAGTGTGAAGATAACTTCAACTTTTATGAAAGATATACAGCCTTTAGTTCTGTTTTGGCAATTCCAGATAGATAATTTCTAATAAGGGAGAAACTGATGTTTTGAATTTGCTTCAAGTTTTGCCTCAGCTTCATTGAAGGGACATAGCTTTGTAGCCCAGGGTTCGTACTCAATTTCAGAAATAAAATGAAGGATTTTTGGAGGAGTTTTGAAGGAGTAAAATGATATTTTGAAGGAGTACTAATGGGCTGTCCTTAAATGGTGTTGCACTTTTATTCATCGTATTTGACCCCCTTCCCCTTTGTCACAAAATGTCACACTTCACGTGTCATAACATAGTGTTGTAACAACTGTGTGATGCCACTTTTTATCACTCTTTCTCTTACCTTTGTCACAATTTCATGAACCCGGCTCCTCCTCAAGTTATGACATCAAACATGAATGACCCTTTTTACACTGTCAGAACTGCGATTTACTAAACAATTGTTTTCTTTAAAACAATTGCTTAATATAGTACATCTACTTATGTATTTTTAAATATTTAAATAATAATTAGATAAACTGACTTTGCTGCTGAGAGTGTGGTGGAGGGAAAAGCAATAGTTATAAAACTTGAAAAAATAGTTAAGCATCATTTAAGCATGTTTTACTTCACTTATGAAATGTCTTAGTCATCTAATAATATTTTCACCTTCAATTTTTATTACTCCTATGCTCATTTTATAAATAACATTTTTATGAAAAAAATAAATATACGAAATAACTGCGTCAAAATCGTAAATATACCTTTGCTCTAGTGACGATGTTAAGTTGTCGATTGAAGCATTTTAAGTCACTGTCATAGAGAAAAACTATGTAGTCTTGAACTAAAAAAGAAGGAGCTTTGAAGGAATTAAAACCAAAATGAAGGAGTTTGAAGGGCCCTTTAGGAAAATTTCCTGAATGAAGGAGTATTGGAGGAGTTTTGAAGGAGCATACGAACCCTGATAGCCACTTATTTATAATACAAAGCTGTTAAAATCCCCCCTTAAAGTACATCATAGTGTTCCTTAAAATAACTGCTCACAAATTTAACAACCAAATTTTTATGATGCAGACATACAAAAAGGACAGAACTTGACTAGAACAGGAATTTTTGAAGACATATATCATTGAGCCAAATCAGTGGCGAAAATTCAGGGGGGCAAGGGCTCCCACGTCCCCACTTATTAGGGTGCATTTATTTATTTTATCTTTGAATTTAGAAACCAAAACTAGAAATAATTAAAAAAAAAAAAAAAAAAAAACAGAAATGTCAAAATGTTCAGAACATAATAATTTGTTTTACTTTATATATCAGTTGATGAACAATTAATTAGCACAAGCAGCAACTTTTAGCTTATGTATTCATTCTTTAGATATTAGTAAATCAATTGTTTTACTTAAATAAAAGCCATACTTGTTTAATGAAATTATTACCAAGTGTTTGTGACATCTTAAAATACTTTGGGGTAAATAATGTAAGTCTAATTCATGTCTAAGCATTACTTCGGGGAACGTTATTGTGTACATAATTCATCAAAGGGGGGATCTTTAAACAAATGTGAGTTAAGTAGGTATATTTTCATCAATTACCACTCATATGCTCTCAAAACCAGCCCTAACAAAATTTTGTACTTTCCTCTCTCTATCTTTTTTTAAAAAAATATTTTGCTGCTGGTAAAAGTCCAATGGCTCTTAATTTTGTTTGCCCCCCCCCCCTTCCCACCTTTCCAGTCCCAATTGCCGCCTCTGCGCCAAATCCAATTTATTATCTTTTCTCTCTGGTTAAAAATCATGCATTACTTTGGCTCACATTGAAAAATACAAGTGTAAACATGGACGTTACAGAGCACAGCCAACTCTGAGAATAACAGAATTGATAATAAGCAAAAGACAGAAAACAGTTACCTGTTAAGTAAAATAGAGAAAACAGCTACTTTTTTTTTAGGTAGAGCTTTATTTTAATGCGAACAAAATGAAACTCATTTTATCATTTAAAGTTTTGAATTCTGGTACAAAAACCATTTGTTTTGTTTGAAGAAGTCTGATACTAATCACAAATTAAGTGCATTAATTGTTTCAAATATCAGTCTTAAAGTCTTGAATATTTTCAAAAGTCAAGAATTCATTTTTTAAATTTTTCAGCATATTCTGATTTATGACTAAATCTTTTAAAAAGTCAACTTTTTTTTTTTTTGAAAAACACCACTTGAAAAATTTAATTTATTTTTGAGTCACTCCTGTGCACACAGATTCACAAAGATTGCTTTGCAATCTTTTTTGGTTCGCAAAGATTTAAAACGTCTGTTACGAAGAATCAGAATAAAATAGAATAAAATTAAAATTTCACTCCCTTTCCCACAGAAAATAGAATTTCAGTGAAAAGCTCACTTTTATTATAAAAATATTAAAATCTCACTTCAACTAAAACACAAAAAGAACTTTATAAAAATATGTGTAATAGAATTAAAAAAAAAAAACTTCAAGGAGCTCCCTTTCCCCAGCGGGTCCAAACTAACTTGCATTGAATTTCACAGCTATAGGTGCTAAGGTGCTTTTGAGCATAACAAAACAGCCATTTTGTACGTTTGAAAAATCATTTTAAAATTCCTGGTCTCTAGAAACATTTTGCCTGCATTAGGTCACGGACTTTTGCTAAATTAGAAACCTTTATATTTGCTGTTCTAATTAATTGAGAAAATTGGAATAAGCTTAATCTGATAAAGAAAAATAAATGCTTTCAAGTGACACAAAGTGTTAAGGGGTGTTAGAAATGTTTCATCCCTTTAGATGCAACTTACGTGAAATTCTATGTAGCTTAAAAAATAACTACAAAAAAAAAAAAAAAATCAAAATTATAAAAAAACATTCTGAAGTGGAAATCCTTCGGGGCTTTAAGTAATTTTGCATCAAATTTCAAGGCTGTAGGTGTTATAGGATCCGCCTGAACTCAAGCCTACATAGAGGTTTCTCACTTGTTCTGTTTAGAACTTGAGTTAGGATTTAATGCCTCTGTTTATGGTATGTAGTTGTACATATCTTATGACTGATTCTATGGTTTGGTTGAAGGAACCTGTCTTCTCCCAAAACAAATTGATTAAAGGTCTTAATTTGTGACCATATTTTTATACAATTTGTATTTGACATATGAATATTTTATCGAGCTTGTCACATCTACCAAATACATTCCAACTAGAATCCTAGGATTGTCCAGTTATCTTATGCGTAGGGTCATTCTATAGTGACTAACATAACATTTGCAGCTGATTTTAAGCTCTTTTTACATACACCGGGAGTAAAAATAAATGTGTTTTGATTTAATATGCAGATTTAAAATGTACAAGGTGACTGTTTTTCATTTCTACTAAGAATTTGGAGCAAAATAAGCACTGGCAGGTGTTTTTTCACCAAAAAAGGCATCATGACTAACTTAACATTTTTGCAACCCTGAGAAACAATGATTATATTACGAGGAAAATTTTTCTGAAACTTACGCAGGCATTTAAAATTGGCTGATATATTTGTAAGAGGTAAACAATCTATTTTTAAAAATGTACTACAGATTTGTTACAGATGAATCTTTTTTGGCCCTTAATGATACTTGTACAAAAAACTGTGTGTGACTAACGTAACCATGGGTGCAAGTTTGGTAATGTGGTCAAGACAGAAAATATTTTCAGCCCCCCCCCCCCGGGCATAGGTGCGAAAGGAAAAATTTATGTGTATAAATGTTGTAGATTTTAACAATGCCAATTTTTGAATCTGTGTTTAATTTGAATTTTAAGTCTTTAAATTGTAATATTTAAGCGTTATCATAATTCCAAAAACCTAAAAACCGCCAATAACGGGGGGGGGGGGGGGTCTGGGAGCTCTCCCCCACAAATTTTTTTAAATTGAAGTCCAAAAAACGCAATGGTAGGCCATTTTGGTAATGTTCAGGGAAAGGAGGCTTAGGGACTTACATCAATTATTTCAAACTGATAGTCCCAAAATCAATATTGGACGACCTTCAAAAATAATAGAGAAAGAGGGGGGGGGGAAGCTCTGGGCTCTTCCCGAAATTGAAGCTTTAAAAACGAAATTGCACTCCATTTTTCATACGTTTATATGCTTTTTGAATGCATTATCGAAGGGCTGGAGTTCAGGAACCCTACCCTACTTCAGCAATATTTCGAAATTGAAGTTCTAAAAACGCAATTTTAGACGATGTTTTAAAAGGAAGGGGTAAAAGTGTTCGCAGCTCCCCGCCATTAGTTTTTTCTTTTTTGCCGATCGTAAACATTTTTATTGCAAGCAATACGATCGCTTGGGACATAAGATTTTCACTTTTGCAACATAAATCAGTTCTGATTGGAAAGTTTCCCAAGGTAGCGCCAGAAAAGAAGGAAAGGGGGGGGGGGGGTATGGGCGACTAATGATAATGAACTGGCACCATTCCCCCATACAGTCTTCATTTGAAAAAGAATTCTTTTTAGATAGCAGGTGGTGAAATTAGCAATAAAAAAACCGCTTCAGTAAAGTAGATATATTTTTTAAACGAGGTACACTTTCCAATATTCATTAATTAAAAAAAGAAATAGGGAACTGAATCCTTACACCAGGCAGGGCACCCGAATCACATCCCTCTTAAGGCACTGAAATATAGCCTAAAGTGGCGTTTTAAATATTTCAGCATCAAAAAATTTTCGGAAGAGAACTCCCGAACCCCTTCCTCTGAGTTCACCACAAATGTCCTAAATTTGAATTTTTAAGGACGCAGTTTCTAAATTTTTTTCTAGGAATAGTACCCTTCCTTACCTAAAACATGACTAATGACCACCTAAAAGTTTTAATACTTTAATTTCGGAAACTTTTTGAAAGATTCTTCCTATACCCTACCCCTTAAATCATACAAAGATAGCCCAAAACAGAGTTCTTAAAATTTTAGAAACGGAAATATTTCGGGCTGGGCAACGGAATACCCCCTCCCCCTCTCATTGTGTTTAATAAAGGCAATGTAAGTTTGTGTTTGAGATTTATTTTTCTATTGAAAGAGCAACTCCCCAAAATTTTAAGACTTCAATTTCGAAAATGTTTTGAGAAAGACCCCCCCCCCCTCCTGAATTTCACTCAAAAATAGCCAAAATAGCCTTTCAATACTTCAGCATGGAGAAATTTTCGGGGGAGAGGGCACC
This sequence comes from Uloborus diversus, assembly GCF_026930045.1. Classification (NCBI taxonomy): domain Eukaryota; kingdom Metazoa; phylum Arthropoda; class Arachnida; order Araneae; family Uloboridae; genus Uloborus; species Uloborus diversus. The sequence goes on along the minus strand of NC_072737.1, from coordinate 171,747,955 downwards.
CGAACTCCTTCCCCTAAGTTCACTAAATTTGACTTAAATTTGAGGTTCCCCCTTTTCATCACCGAAGTTTTAAGAATTTAAGTTCCAAAATTTATTGAGAGAAAGCCTTCGAATTCCCCCTTATTAAGGCTTCCAAAGATGACCTAAAGCTGAGTTCTGAACAAGGGCACCCAAACAGGGGGCAAGTGGGGGCTCAAGTCCTCCCCCCCCTTTAAAATTAGAACTTCCTTGCTTTTAGTACCTTTTTTGCAAAACTGAAAAACATTTCTTCTCCAGCCTATAATGAATAGGTTATTAAAAATATCAAATTTTAATAACTCTTATCTGTACTGAAATCGGTCTCTACGGGGAAAATATCCTACTAAACCATGGGTAAAATATCTGAGCCCCCCTTTAAATTTTGCATATGGGCGCTCATGGTTCTAAATACTTCAGCTTTGAATAATTTTCGGGGAAGGGGGACCCCGAGCCCCAAGACGGTCTAAAGTTGCACTTTTAAGACTCCACTTTCGAAATTTCGCCTAAAGAGAGCCCCCTCCCTCTCTTGACATTACTAAAGACAACCTAAAAGTTTTATGACTTCAATTACAAACACTTTTCGGGAGAGGGTCCCAAATTCCTTTTCTCTTAGGTCCATTTAAGTATAGTCTCAAAGAAATTTTAATAAATCAGCTACAACATTTTCATGTTAGAACACCAAAACCATCTCTCATAAATTCACCAAAAATTGCCTAAACTAGTGTTTTTAATACTTCAGTTTTCTATTTTTTTAAACCTCCCCCTCCCCACTTTTACATCGTTAAAGACAGCCTAAACATTTTTGACTTTTAAATTTTTAAGAGTTTGCAGAGGAGAAATAATGAAGCACTCCTAGCTTCAAAAATGGCTTTCAATTCAGTTTTTCAATATTTTGTACTGCAGCCCTTGAGTAGCCCCCCCCCCCCTAGATTGTCCAAGATATAAACGTTTTGAGACCTCAATATCGTGGGTTAATTTGCGAACTTACCCTCTTTGCAAGAGCAGGGTTTTTCGCAAACTCTTGCTGCCGTTATTTTTCTCGTTTAATTTCTCTTTCTCTCCCCCCCCCCCCTATTTCCATTCTAGCGAATGTTGTATTGAATGACATTGGAATTTTGTAATTCCTCAAGTCTATTGTTAAAACTGCAGGAACGGTTGCCCATCGATGTTTCAAACCCGCTTGAAATTTCACCCTGATTCTTTCTAAAATTCCCTTTGGATGCCCTTTGTTGTGGTGTAAACATTTCATCTCATCAGCAATCACTCTAAATCGATGATTCATATTCAACTTGAAGACATTTTAAGAGCGCAGATAATTTTCACTTATGCGTGTAAAGTTTGCAAAAAAAATAAAACTGCTAATGAAAAAAAAAAACGAAAGGATAATCGAAAATAGCAAGAGAAAAGGCTAAAATTTCAATTAGAGACAATTATTTCGAAAAATCAGGGAGAATAGCGAGCTACTCCGCGGTCTGCAATGCAGTGAGTTAGAAATAACAGAGTTTACACATTAAAGAAAAGTCAAACGGCGCGAGTGTAAAAAGCCACTCCTCCAAAAGCACGTTGCAAACAAAACAAGCCCATGGCGGAAAATCGAGAGAATGTCGATGTAAATTCGTGGTTATGGAACGATCTAGTGGTTAAAGCATATTTTTCAAACACTCAATTTTTCTTTTTTAGTAAAAACTGAAAGAAAATTCATCGAATTTCTTTCCGTCCCGACCTCCGTCTCGGAAATTTTGTCCAAGACGGAAATCCGTCCTGAGACGGAAGGTCTTGCACCCATGAACGTAACGTGACTAAAATAACCATCGAATAACAAGCAATGAATGCATATAAAAAACTTTTTATAATTAATTTCTTGCTCTTATATTACTTTTACACTTTTTAGGAACCTTCTTTGTGTTGCATTTATGGTTCTTTCTTTACTTTTTTCTATATTAGTGTAAGAAATTGAATCAGGGTTGGCAAAAACCCGGGTTTTTTTAAAAAAGCCCATGGACCCAGGGTTTTTTGGGTTTTTTTAAATAAAACCCAAAAAAAACCCAACTAAAGCTGGGTTTTTTTAAAGAAATGTGGGGTTTTTTGTCTTTTTTTAGGGGAAAGGTGGGGTACTCGTAGCATATTGTAGCATAAGTATATGGACAAAGCACAAAAATTGTCTTGATAAAAAAAGCTGGAAAATTCAGCGTTTTCTGAAGAAAGGTATAAAAGACGACAAAACTCAAGAATGGTGAAGTTTCAGATTTTTTTAGTTTCCATGATTACCAACAGTTAAGGCAAAGTTACTTCTTGAGTGATAAAATCTATTGTTTATTTGTTCGTTTTTAATTTCAACATTTTTTTTTGTATTTTACTTTATTGTATTTCATTTTGTTATGCAAAACTACTGTAGAACTTCAAGTAGTTTAAATCACTTTTTACTGAATTCCAGCTTAATCAAGACATTTCTTTGAATTTTATGTTGCCTGTTTTTCTATTTCTGTGTACAGAGTAAGAAATATTAAACTTTTTCGTAAGATAATGAAAATACTGTACATCCTATTCCATTTTCTGTCCGACCATTTGTAAAACCTGTTAATTTCTAAAAAATATACCTTGTTTATTCGAGTTTTGTGACGTGTTGGTTTGCAGAAAATAATTCACATGAGAGCCTTTTAGCTAAAGTAGTATCCTTTGTACAATCTGCAAATATTGAGAAAATCTGACATGACAGGACTGAGTCAAGATAATTTGAGCTCCTTATTGACCAGTTGAAGGAAAAAAGTTAAATATATTTATTTAAAATCTTTGAAGCATTTTTTAATGCTTTAAGAGTTAAGAAATACTATAAAAGTTCAAAATTCATTTTTTATGTCCATTGCCTATTGTGAAGAAGAAATAAAAAAGAAGTTTAAATTGTAAAAGTATTTAAATTAATTATTTTTTTAAAAAAAGTTCTCAGAAAATTTTAAAAAACCCAAAAGTGGGCTAAATAATGGGTTTTTTTTAAATGGTTTTTTTCAAAAAAAACCATTGGGTCCAACCCAATTGGGTTCAATCCGGCCAACCCTGAATTGAATGGAAGGATTCAGTTCAATTAACTCAATTTGAATGTGCGAAAAAATAAATAAAAAAAAAACTGCTTTTGCAAACTGAATAGCATCATTCTTGGGGGATAATTAAATCCTAAGTATCTCTCTTTTGAAAAAATTAACTTTATGCAAGTTGATAGTTTCACCGAATTCTAGTATTCCGCTGATATACTAGGTATCGTTATAAGAAACTCCGTAGTACTTTTCAATGGCATATTATTTTTTAAGGTTTACCGATCCATCGAACAAATAGTGTTGTGCATCCTTTTGAGTTAAAATGTAATATTAAAAAAAAAAAAAATATTCGAACGTTTTTGCAGAATGCATTTTAATTCCAGATATCATCACAAATGTTTGAATTTCTAAATGATCATTCTCGCATTTTCTGAAATATATGGCAGCAGCGCTTTGTCACCGTATCATGTAACATCTTCTGTTTTCCAACGAGCAGCCATTACTTCATTTTAATAATAGGTGGAGATGTGTTTTCTAAAAAATAGAGACGTTCTCCTTTGTTAAGACTGTATTTCTATTATCTAAATGCTTAAGCTTGGATTCTTGTGTTGAATGCACGTTCAGCAGAGTATTCATTTTGCTTTACTCACCTTTTTTCTTTTTCAATAATTCTTTAAATTAGAAGTATCTTTATAAAGACCTTTAAAAAAGTATTTTTCTAGGTAAACAGAAGGTCTACAATGTAATATTACGGGTATTTTTCACTCTTTATATTTTTAATCAATATAGAATGCATACATATTCAAAATTGTTCATGAAAATGTACATTAAATTGAATAAGTTTTAAATATTAGCAGTCATTTTTAAAATGTTACGTTAGTCACACTAATTACTTTACATCTACACATACTAAAATAAATATTTTGCACTTTTTAAGTAGATATGACACAGATGTAAGAAAATAAAAAGTGCTGTTTGGTTCAATCATCTGGTTTTTAAGCAGAAAATAGTACCTTTTCGTGACTAACGTAACATAAATATTTTCAGTGAAATAACCAAACTAATTAAAATACTTATTTTAAAATGTATGCAAAAAGAACAGTCAATTTTATTGGGTCAACATCCAATCATTTAGAATAAACATAGTTCTTTTAAAAATTTGCAAAATTTTTTACATTACACAAGAAAACGTGAACGCATGTTTTTTGCACATGCTAAGCCTTTTCCACAACCTCGCACGTTTAGAGCCAGAAGAAAAACACCGAATGAAATTTTTGCAAACTGTTACTGGATTTACCTACTAGAATGTATGCTGAATGAAATGATAGGTCACAATTAAGGCTTTATGGGAAATAATTTCTGAGGTTGAGTTTGACATTTCTATGGAATGACCCCTAAGTTAAAATTACAAATTGAAATATTTTTTTTGGCATACTCATCAGCAAGGTACTTTGTATAGTTTGATGCTATGTTCTGTTTCAGTGCCTTTTGAAATGAGAACTTTGAAAATCCTGCAGTTTTCATTCTGTGAAAATAATACCTTGTATGACTCCTTTCGGGTACTTCAATAAACATTGCACCTTTTATGGCTAAAACAACTTTTTTTTTTCTTGAATTTTACTAAGAGCCATATTTATTTTTCTAACATTGCAAGCAGCCAGACCAGCTGCTTACAAAATGTTTTGGAATAGTTCCCCGAGTATCATAATAAAAAAATTGAGACTTAGAAAATAAGTAAGGTTGCGCCACTGGCAGCCATTAGTGCCCATGGGATGTGTCTAGTAGTTTGGTAGGTTGTTTTAACTGTGTGTATTGGGATGTTTGGTACATACGATTGGTCTGGCAGCTTACAAAATGTTTTGGAATAGTTCCCTGAGTATCATAATATAAAAATTGAGACTAAGAAAATAAGTTAGGTTAGCACTGTTTTTGTGTACATTCAGTAGCCAGTACCAGTAAATTGGCCCGCGGACCAGATTAATAAACATGTGTATGTTGAAATCACATGCCAACTCTATTCTGTCTTACACATTTTGTAACTTAGAAAATAAGTTAGGTCTGGCGGCCCTGGGCTCTAGGACTATAATGTGTTACTGTATTCTTTTCCTCTTCATACAGCCACCAAGTGGGCTTGCAATTTGTTTATAATTTCTCAAGGCAAATTCAAAATATTAATTACTCTAAGAGTGAGGCATATGGTTATAAATAAACATTTCATTCATTATAAGGTGATCATACAGACATGCCTAGTAACATGTGTTTACATAATAAGACCTAAAAAGTTTCACTAAGATAGGAATACCTTAAAACAGTGATGTCCAACCTTTGTCTGCCAAGAGCACCACCTCACATTAAAATCATTCTTGTCATGAACAGCTGCTCCCATGCTCGTCAAGGTCGCCTCTCACTCCCTGCTTGACCCCTGATCGGATGTGGGGGCTCCTTTTGAGTGGGGTTGGTGGAAATTGAGTAACTGGACGAAAGGGAGAGATGCGGAGAATGGGACGAGAGAAGGAAGGATGCAATAGAGCTCCGGAGATGTCTCCCGTTACTTTCTTGGACATTTTCCAACAATCATAATATACCAGATGTACATATTTATGTGAATTGTGATGCGTCCCTTTTTGCTATTTAAATAAAAACTTGGGACTAAAGTGCTGATTTTTACTTATACATCGGAGCGGCAAACCAGCCCAAAAATATGGAAACTTACTCAATGCGGTACTCCAAAATAAAAAGTTTAGATGAAAGAGCAATTCGCGACAATTTTCGCCAGCCTGAACACATATTAAATTTCAGAATAGTGCATTGTTTTCAATAACAAGGGCAAATATGGAAAAGGAAAGAAAAGTACAAACCAATAAGTTTTTAACAATCACTTAGGCTTATTTTATTAAATGCATTCTTTTCAGAAACCAATTTCTGAACATTTGACTCCAAACATTTGACAGTCACCAAACGTGTTTTTTATTGAACAACATTAAACAAACCAACTGGCCACATGAATTATCTTTGCGAGCCGGAAGTGACCTGAGGGTTGTAGGTTGGGCACCACTACCCTAAGAGGATGTAGTTAAAATTTATATAAAAATATTTGAGAACATAATTTTCTTCTCAAAGATTTTTTTAAAAATTAAATTCAACACAAGAAGTCCTACTTATCATTAGTTTATTTATTACAGTAGAGTCACAAAAACTCGACAATTGATGTTCCAAGCAAATCCAGAAAACTCGATCACACGTTGGCAAAAAAAAAAAAAAAAAAAAAAACTGTAGCAGGCGCCCTTTTAATAACCTACAGTTTTAATATTTGGACACTTTTCGGTCTAGACTAGGTGATGTTTTCGGTAGTCTGCTGTATTATTTATTTGTTTATTTTATTTTTGAGAAATATTTTTCATTATATTGTTAAAATGCTTTTTGCAGAAATGAGCTTAAAAAAAAAATTCCATCCATTTTAAAATAAAAAAAAAATTATGTTAAAAAGTTATCTCATTTAAATATAATTCCATGAAGAACGGAGAATAGAAAAGAAAGCCAGGAGAATATTTTTACTGACCTGATCTAACTTCTGCTTTGAAGCAATCCAAATTATAGTTGCTGCATCAACAATTCCTTTGACAACAGTTGGATTTTGGAAGTTTGCTTCTCCCTCCATAGCATCCAATCTCTTGCTAAATGTACTAATATTTTCATTTGGTTTCAATGGAACAAGTCTGTTAGTTTTAACTTTTGTTGTTACGTAATGATGAATTGTTTTCATTCCTTGAACAATAAACTTGACTAAAGGAGAAAAATGTAAACACAAGTTAAAGAAAGTTATAGAAGGCCTAAAAAAAAGCAAGCCGAATGGGCAAACTTATTAATCACATTAATGGTGGCATATAGATTAGGAGGATCGGAAAGTAATGTCAAAGAAAAATGTTTAACAAGTTTTTATTTTTAATCGGTGAATTAATTACTTTTGTTATTAACATTCTTCAACCACCTAATGTGCAAATATTCCATCCCATATCAATAGAAACCAAGTGGCTTTGAAATAAAATATTCTGAGGTGGCATATTATATAGACAAATTTTAAAGATTTTGTTATAGAAACTGCTGTAGAGATTTCAGCAAAGGGGGATCAGATGGTGCAATATTGGGAAAGAATTTTCAAGTGGCTGTCATGAGAAGAGATGAGATTCTGAAACATGATTGTGAAAGACCACACTGGGGGCTAGCTGAATTTTTGTCAGGTGTTAGCACCTAGGGAGGGGAGAATTTTCCCAAAAGTCCCCACTTCTCCCCCTTGAGCTTTCCTCCCTAGCTCCCCTTAAGTATAAAATTATAGGTTTTTAAACAAACGGCTATATCTCGGTTAAATATTATTCAAATCTTCAAAACTTAACATATTTTTAATCGTTATAACATGGCAAATGAGAAAATACCTTTAAAGTTTTTATACAATCAATACTTTTTTTGCAATTTGAGCAATTACGTCATTTTTCATCATTTTCCATTTTTAATGATATAAACTTCGGGGCTTCTCACGTCTAATATTCATTTTTTTTTTTGAAAAATATGCAGCGTAGTTTTTAGAGTAGTTTCTAAGCTTTCAAAAAATATAAACATATATAGAATTATACAGTCAAATTTATGCATAGTACACGCGACAAGACGGCAAGCACCAACTTGCTAACGCACTAGAAGTTTTCTTCTTACACCAGTCAAAGATTTTTGTCGGAAGAAATTAGGGACATGCTGATTTTTTTGTCAGGTGTTAGCACCTACGGAGGGGAGTATTTTTCCAAAATTCCCCCCTCTCCCCCCCTCGAGCATTCCCCCCTAACCCCCTCAAGTATAAAATTATAGGCTTTTAAACAAACGCTTATATCTCCATTTAATATTATTTAATATTTGAGCAATCATGATTGCTTATTGCTTTCATTTGACTGTCCTTGACGTTACGGTTCCTTTTTCAGCTTGGACCAGGGCTGCAGCACCACCGTCCACTGGCAGCGGCGCGGCTGGTCCTGAGCACTGTCCACCGGAATCCACTTTTGCTGGGCGGTGGCGTTCATGTCCTACACACGCATGGTCATATACACTCCCCTACGTGCCCAGGCCCTTACACACATACACACGCCTACGTGCACACACACAACTATACACACGTAACCACCCAAGAGGAGGGACATGCTTGGGGGGGAGAGCCATTTCTAGAAACAATAACTCTAATCAGTAGGGTTTTGTCGTAACTCGTGATTGCGAAAAACATAATTTGAATTCAAAGTTTCGGAATTCAAATTAGAATTTTGAAACTTTAACGTATTTTGAATCCTTAAAATATGATAAATGAGAAATAACATTTAATTGTTTAGGGACAGGCTGTATGTTTGCCCGTAATTAGTACCAAATGAGAGGCATATTATCTCAAAAGTTCCCCTCCCCTTTTCCCCCCCCCAGTTAGTTAAATAAATTGTCAAATTATGAAACAGTTTATTTCAAATGTGTATTTTCTATTGGTTTTAGAAAACAAGGCCTAAATTTTCGATAATATCTTTAAAACAATTGAAGAAAAGTAGTAACACACGTTTTAACCTTCTGGTTAGAACAAAGCTTTGGTTACACTTTTGGGGTAGTTCAAAATGCAGTGCAATGTGTACTTAAATGTGTATTATTTTCGTTAGAAACTTTGCTTGCTTAAAACTTAAGATTCATAGAGGGGAATATTAGAACTGGCCAAGTTTTCAGATACTTTTTTTTATTGATAATTAAGAGTTATTGACAGGGTCGAAAAGGTTTTTTTAGCAGAATATCGATAAAGTTGTCAAATTCACACTTTCCTTGATTATAATTTATTTTATCGTACCACATTATAATTTTGAGCTTTTGTGCTTAACGCAGGATCTTTAATCTATTATGTAAGATAGCCACATAGCACATTTTATGGAGCAGTTGTGAATAACTACTGCAACTACATTGTTTCTAATTATGGATAAAATGTTACTGTAATCTTTGAAGGATATCCAGATCAGTCAACTACTAAAAACGAAGAGCTTTAAAGAAAAATTCATGTGCTTTGCATTTTGAGGACATCACAGTATACACGACACAAAAGAAATTTGTTTTTTAAAAAATATTAGAAACAAAAAAAAAAAAGACTGCTGTAAACAATAGTTTTAGAGCCAGGCAAAAGAAGAAGACAAGAAGTGACAGCGGAAGATGATGCTGATGTAAATCTAGTAAAATTTCCTATTCAGAAGTTTAAAAGAATGCTTGAAGGTTGTTGTCTCTGTTTATGACTCTCTCTGACTCCAAAAAAGAAAGAAATGTATTTTTTTACAAGATTATAGGTGGCAAGGAACAAGTTTGCTACAACATTAGCATTTTAATCCAGCAACATTAGAAGTCTCTTGACTGCCCCTGCAATCACTGGATGTGACACAAGACCATGCTTTTATGGTTTGGGAAAGATAAAAGCCATTGAAGTGATAAAATCTTTAACGGAAACTCAACGGCAAGCATCAACATTTTTATTAATAAATATTTCATAAGACCAACTGCTAATTGATGGAGATATTTTACTCTTGGACTTTTGAGAATGAGCATGAAGCTCGTTACTATAAGTTAATGAACCTACCCAAAAGGTAAATTTTGCAATCAAATTTTGATCCGTCAAAGTTACCTCTAACAACCGGGACATGCCAACAACATGCACTACTAGTTTACCTGCAAGTCCGGAACTGACTTAGGAACAATTTACCAACAACTGAATGGGATAGAAGTTGGAGTCAATTTAGCAAAAACAGAAAGGAAAAAAAAAACCTCCTCCTATAAAACTTTTATAAAAACTTCTGCACTAAATGTACTATTAAATCTGGTATCGGGCTCATGTAAAAGCTGACTGTGGCAAACATTGTAAGAGGGTGGGTTCAGGGTTGCCGAGAGCGACGACAGGTCCCTCCCTCCATAAAACATTTAAAAAAACTGATCTGATTCCGAGTTGAGCCCTCCTGAAGGTTGGACCCCCCAGTTTCCGACTAGGCTGACATAGCCTCTCATTGGCCCTGGGTAGGTTTACGTTCCGCACTGATGTGCGAGAACTGTGGCGGATATTTTTTGTCACATCGCATCAATTATGGACTATGATGAAGAATTAATTCATGATGAATGAGTAATACTACTCTATAAATTACCTATTTTCATTTCTTCAAAGAATTTTATTGCTTTGATTTTCGTTGATGAAAAACAAAGGAAAAAAATTAAACTAATTGAAGGTGAATGTTAGGTTTCTAATGATAATATCACAGTGAGGATCGCACATTCTCTAGTTTGTATCTGTTAGAGTTCATGGATATTTCTAAAGAGTGATGTTAAAAGTGTAAAATCACCGTTACAGGGGTTAAAAACAGTGCTTCTACTTCTGTTCAATTATTTTCAAAATAGGAGATTTTTCTTTAAAATAAATATGTTTTCTAAAATGTCCTGAACATATTAGTTTTAAAGAATTGATTTTGAAGAATAAAATGATGCAAAGTTAATGAGTTTAAAATTAAAAGTGACTGAAACATGGTCATTATTAAAAATGCTATCAAAACGAACGTTTAAGTGCGGGGGGGGGGGGGGGTAAGTAGGCACGAAAAAAACTTTGATACGTACAAGTACAGTTGGCTCTCTGTTTAACGATGGCTTTTTACGGTCCCAGATAGACCACTATAGTGTTAAAAGCATTCATATAAGGACGCTTTCTACTTAAGGACGATTTTTTGTGGTCCCTTGAAAGTCATTAAACAGAGAGTCAACTGTATTATATCGTTTGAAAAGTTAAAATATGTTTTAATATTTTTCTCCAACTGTTTTGAAATGTGATTAAAAATGTAGGCGCTGTTTTGTAAAACTAATAGAAAACACACATTTCCAGCAAATCTTTTTCGTAATTTAGCGATTTATTGAGCAAATATAATTTTTGCTGAAAAATTCAGGTAGAAGAATATATTTTTAGGAATTAAATAGTTTAATATTGATGCATTTCGAGGGAACAGTGACTAAGATATGCTCATAATCAGAAACGCGTGAAAATCCAACTGGGGGGGGGGGGTAGGGGATCAAAACGGGAGGGGGGACTTTTGAGATAATACTCCTCTCATTGGTACTACAGTTGAACCTGTCTATCTCGAATTTCACGGGATGTAAAAAAATTTCGAGATAAAGAGGTTTCGAGATTCGGAGGTTTTGAGAAACTTATTGAAATTTGAAATCTGATGACGAAAATTTTTGAATTTTATGCCAAAGACTAAACATGTGAAATATTAAAATTCTTCCGTAATAGTTTTGTTAGGTATTTATTCTACTATTTTATACTAAGCACTTCATTGCAAGTTTAAGGAATCATTTTGACAGTAATGAAATTTTAAGCATACCTTTTGCAAGCAAAATATGTAGTGTTTTATTGTTTTTCGGTGTCTGATTTTTTAGATTCAAATATCCTCTCTTGAGGTTGGCAACGGCTGAAAATCCATCTTGCCCTATTGTACATATTTAACTTGGCGGCAATTTTATTTTTCTTCATCAATGGATTGCCGTCCAAAATTTCTAGAAATTTCACTTTTTCATCATTTGAAAAAATCTTTAGCTTTCTTTTCACGCCTTTCATCTCGGTTTTCTACGCAAACACAACTTCAAGCAAGAGATAACTCACGAATCAGTACCTAAACCAGATAACAGATATTGAAACGGGTTTTAATTTGAATGACGTTAAACTACGAACTTGAAAAAGTCACCCCACATGTCAAATCTGTCAAGCCCAGCCCTCTCCTCATTGTCCCATTCTCTGCCCTCTACTCTGCTTCCGAGAAAGTGCTCGGAATGACTGTCCTTTCGTTAGTCTTCCTGAAAAAAAATAATACCTCGGTGCATTTCTCCTTTTTTTCCCCTGCCCTTGAGAATAGTGCTACTGTTTCTGTGTTTAAGGAAAGTTATTTGCTGTTTTGAAGATTGCTGAGCTTCAAATTCAAAAATGTCAGCATTGCTGAAATTCGAGATATAGAGGTATTCGGGATTTTTTTTTCGAGATAAACATGGAAATTACATTAAATTTTGGCTGAAAATACAGTGAAATTAAAAATTTTCGAGATAGACGGGTTTTCAAGATAAGCAGGTTCGAGATAGACAGGTTCGACTGTAGTTACGAACAAAAAATCACAATGTTCATAATTTCTGCCGAGAAGAACCTTTTATTGACTGGTGTAAGAAGAAAGCTTCTAGTGCGTTAGCAAGTTGGTGCTTGCCATCTTGTCACACCTTCTATGCGTAAAGTTGACTGTATAAGTCTATACATGTATATATCATTGAAAAGCTTAGAAATTGCTTTAAAAACTACGCAGCAGATTGTTTTTTCAAATAATGAATATTAGACATAAGAAGCTCCCAAGGTTACATCATTAAAAACGAGAAATGATGAAAAATGACGTAATTGCTCAAATTACAAAAAAAGTATTAATTGCATAAAAAAATTAGTGGCAATTTCTCATTCCTTGTGTTATAACGATTAAAAATATGTAAAGTTTAAAAGATTTGAATAATATTTAACGGAGATCAAGGTGTTTCTTTAAAAACCTATAATTTTATACTTAAGGGGGGCTATGGGGGAAAGCTCAAGGGGGAGAGGCGGGGACTTTTGGGAAAATTCTCCCCTCCCTAGGTGGTAACACCTGACAAAAGTTCAGCTAGTACCCAAATTTGTTCCGACATTTGGTCATTTTTGACCTTTATTGACTGCGCTATTAGCATCATTTTATGGTCCCCAGAAGAATATCAGTATTTGGCGACAATATCTCTTCAATGAAAATTAATAACAGGCAGTTTTACAAAGTAGGGAGAGTGAGCCTTATCCAAGGTACCCCAAAACAATTATCACAAATATAGTAACGTTTTAAACCACAGTAAGAATGCACAACAATTGAAATTTCCCAAAACAAACGCCAGATATTTTTTCTGGTCAAAAATACAACTACAAAACATAGACAAGAAAGAAACCGAATTAAAAAAAAGAGAAAAAAAATATATAATCTACTCGAACGCACTTTACAAGGTCAGTTATAATAGTGAAATCAGTGCAACATGGAGTAAGTGTGGTGGGTGAGGCAACCAAAGTGTGATTACTTTTTTTTTTCTGGGACCCTATTCAGCAGTGTGATCTTACATAATCATGCTTCAGAATCACATTTCTGCAGTTGACAATCACTTACATTTCTCCCCAACATTGCTCCATATGATTTTCCTTTATTCCAATCTCTACAACACGTTCTATGTAAGAAAATCTTGAAAATTTGATACCTAATATGCTACCTCCAGGTATTTTGCTTCAAAATCAATTGATTTTCATCAATATGGAGTTAAAAATTAGCACATTAGTTGAACACAGTGGGTATAGTTATATAGAAAGTTAAATTTTTAGAAAGGGCTAATACCATGGTTTGTTATTTGCTACCATAGATGAACACAACAAAAGGAAAATTAAATCCAATTAATCAGCAGCTATTATTATTATTACTTTTAATCAACTACATTTATATATTTAACTTTCAAAATCAATGTTTTTTTTTAAATACAAAAACTGAAGAATCATCCATAATAAATTAAAACAATGGCCTGAGCCTTGATAGCTAAGAAATTGATAATATGTGATTTAATGGTAGTGTTGACCAGGCTTATACAGAACAAAGAATATTTAGATTAAGCAACATATTTCTGCAACATAGATCTTGGGAAAAGTATTAGCTTACAACTTGAGTAAAGGGAAAATAATATAATAAGAAATTAAGTAATTATCAGCAAACAATAAAAATCACTTAAAAAAAAAATGCTATGATAGTGTATTTTACTCACATAAAAGTAGAAAAGAGGACTTTAAAAAATTACCTGCATTTTCAAGACTAATGTAAGACGTTATATATCGAAAGAAAACTCGAGAAGCTGCATGATTAGTTTTAATCAGCTGAATACACCTAAACATGCATTCATCAAATTCAGTATTTTTGGGAAAGTAACTGTTGCTAAGTAAATTTACAATTGCTTTGGAAACAGCATGGCAGTCATCTTCCAAACGTATTAAGAGGTGATCTGGTTCAACAATGTTGAAATACTGAAAGGAAGTTCAGAAATTGAGTTTTAGTATTGTACTTAAGAAATATATAAAAAATATTAATTAATTAAGAATAGCATTTGCATGCAATATAGTTTTGAATAGAAAATAACAAAATCAATTTACAAGACACACTACTAAATTGCAGCTGTTACAATTATGCAAAAAGGTAATTCGTTTAAACATAGCTTTGACAAAATTATGAATTTTTGATAATTACTTTGCCTTTTTGTGTAAACTACTGTTTGATCTTTTCGTATATACTTCACATTAACAGTTATTTATGCAGAGCTCCAACTTTTGAAAATCCAAATTAATTGTATAACAGCTTGTGGTTGATAGAAAATGCAAGTGGGTAGAGATACTGCTGCAGATGGGAAAAAAATATTTGGGGGAACACACACTTTACGGTGTCAATCAAGTTACATTATATTGGAATTATTTCTCTGATAAAAAACAAATATTTTAGGGAAGAGCGCCTCCTTTCATCTACAACGGCAATGGGTGGAGGGTAATAAAAACCATATTAGGTATACATTACTTAAGCCAATTTTTAGAATTATTGCTGAACAGTATAAAAAGCCAATGATATTTAATGGAGTAATAAAATTTAAATTTTTTGGTGAAGATGTTAACATGCTCCTTTTTTTATTCCTTATTCCGTCAGCTACCCAAACTAATGGATTAATTATTATAAAGTATTATTCAAAACATACACCACAAGTACAGCACGACTTGATTATAATCTTTCTAAAGCAATGTAAAATGAACTTGTTATATAAGCAGTACATGCTCATTAAGTTTTTGCATCTTCAAATCCTGTAGTCCGTTGCTAGCAGTCAACATGGGTGTTAACTTCATGGGGGCTTTCCTCCCCTTTAGAATTATGTTTCAGTTATGGATTAAGTGCTGCCATCTTTTGAGGCCAAAGTCAATTTCCTCTCTATACAGGGTCCACTTTTACAAAACCATTACTTCCTGCCTAAAATCCATACTTGCCATGCAAAATAGGGCTTTGGTCTTCCAAGTGACATTAATAAACATAACAAAATGAATGTACATTTTTTTTTCTAAAAAGCATTAATCCATTTCGAATTGATTGAGAAATAAATAATTACTATTTTTTAAATAAAGTTGAAATTTTCAACTAATAATATGGTAGTAGAAGTAGAAAACTAAAACTTAACTAGTTTTACATGACCTTGAATGTAAAATGTAGAAAAGAAAATAATAATTTTAGTTTAAAAGACTATTTTAAGGCTCAGTTTCTATAAATGTAATTTGAATTGAAAGCCCATCATAATTACCTTGAAATAATATTTCATCAACAAACTTACACAAGAACATAAACTCCAACTTTCACCATTTAGATTTTATATGATCATAGATGTATTGATGTGTGTGGAACTGAATAACTGTATAGCAACATGCACACACACACACACACAAAAAATAGGGGGGGGGGGAGATGAAACATGAGTCATTAGCAGACATCTCTAACAAATAACTGTCAAAAAATTGTAAAATTAAACAAAAAGTTATATATTTAACTTTAAGTTATAATTTAAAATGCAAAAGTGTTGCACCTTTAAAAACAATAGTTTTAATTTTATCACCACAATACCTTTTTTACAAATATGTATAATGTACAAATAATTCTTTTATTTATTTAGTTATTTTAATCATATATATATATACATATTTTTACATATCTTTTTCTTTTTTCTCCTTCTTGATGACAACGGCAGAAATTTTGTAAAAATATAAATATCCTGAAACTTGTATACCACTTAGTTTCAAGTTGTGCAGATTTGGAATACTATCACATAGCATTGGATTTCTGATCAAAGTCTCATCAGTTTCAAGAATTTCATAACTTACATTCAGTTCTCTAAAATGTTACTTTTTACACTGAAAATTGCTAAGTGTATAACATTTAATGATTTTATACAATAGTTTGAATAGAGAAAATTTAAAGCAATATTTCTTTACTTAAATATAAAAAGCTTGTCATCAGAAAAAATTTCTGAACATAAAATAGTTATGAATTTTTTTTTTTTTAAATATATGATTGACAATTAATTTCTACGTACCTTTATGGAAGAAATTCGTTTCACACGCATGAGAACTTGGCAGAAAGCGACACGTACAGTATCTGACACATCATGAAATAAGCCATGAAATTTCGGCAAAATCCGTTGCAAAGTAGGATATGTTAAAGGATTTTCCATAAGAACTTTAATGCCCTAAATTAGGAAGCAAAAGAACTTGCTTTTATTATGATGAACTAATACTTATATTTTATTTAAAATATTTTTTTTTCACAGAAATTTGAAAAAAAAAAAAAAAAAAAAAACATATGTAACAGCACACAAAATATTTTATTATTAGTATTACAAATTTTTCAATTTCCAGATGTTGTTATGATATTACAATTTTAATTGACACATTGCAAGTGATTAAAAAAATAAATAATAGTAAATAATAGTAGCGCGATTGGCGCCAAAATTGAGCCAACGCTTGTTTACACATGGATTCACATTTATTCCAAATTTCAACCAGAACGTAGCATTACTTCTTGAGATATGGCACTCACAATGGGGAAAAAAGAACGTTTGATTGCGCCACCCCCATTTGAGATATTGACACCAAAATTGAATCAGCACCTGTTCCTGTTAGGGGCAACATATGGACTAAATTTTGTTTGATTCCGCCAGTTACTTCTTGGGTAATAGTAGGCACGCATAACTCAAGAAACGTCCCATTGCTCCACCCCAATTGGAGGAATTCGCACCAAAAACCAATGGGCACAAGTTCACATAGGGGCACATATGTGTACCAAATCTCGTTCGATTTCATGCAATAGTTTTTTTGTAGAGCGGCCACAAAAAACTGGTCACACACATGGTATACGCCCAAAATGTCGCGGCCAAAATGTCGCCGGCCCAAAATGTCGCCAGTCCAAAATGCCGCCGGTCCACAATGTCGCCAGTCCAAAATGTCGCCAGTCCAAAATGTCGCCAGTCCAAAATGTCGCCGGTCCAAAATGTCGCCGGCCCAAAATGTCGCCAGTACAAAATGTCGCCGGCCCAAAATGTCGCCGGTCCACAATGTTGCCGGCCCAAAATGTCGCCGGTCCAAAATGTCACCGGTCCAAAATGTCGCCGGTCCAAAATGTTGCCGGCCTAAAATTCGCTAGTTCAATTTGTACGAAAAATTTAAATGTACGTCGATACTTTCCAGCATAAAAGTTGCGAAAGAATATTAATTGCCTTTCAAAGTAAGTTCCTTCAAAAATTCCAAACGTTTTCTCCTGTCTTAATTCGTAAACATCAGATTAATTCCAGAAAATTAATAGTTTTCAGAAAAACATAAGTTTTTCTGTATACTATTACAAACGTAAACATGTGAAAGGCTGCTGCAACGGAATTCTCTTTCTCGTTTAATCTGATTAATAATAATACTCAAGATGTAACATAAAGGATCAAGATGTAACGCAAGGATTCAGACAAAAAATTGGTATGGAAGTAAAACTTAACTGTTCTAAACGCGAATGAAAGAATAGTGAGGTGCAATTTGAATATGGCAAGAGAATAGGCGGTTTGTATTTTTTGGCGTAATGAAGTAAAAACAAATAACTCCTTCACTCTAGCATATTATTACGGTAGCGACAGGTCAGTCATTTAGGGGATCAGGCGGAATGGCCCCCGACTTTGAATTTTTTTTTATATACAAGTGGGAGTGGTTTTTATAGCAATCCTTTGAAATTTGCATTGGTTATACATACGCCCGTTATCCTCCCTCTCCCCTTTCACTGGAAAAATTCGAAATCACGGGCCAGGGTGGAAATAAAGTAGAAAAGTATCTTAATGAAATTTAATTTTCTCATAGATTTATCAACATTACCCTAAGAACTGTAAAAAAAAAAAAAAAACTACGTTTTCAGTGAGATATACGTTGGTTAAAGTAAGATCAAAACTGCCGTGGGAACTCCCATCTCTTATGAGTAAAATTCTGAAATTACGTCGAAATGCTCATCGTCAAATCTTTTGAAATCAATGAAACCCGTAACTGCTAAAACAGGTGTCTTTCACTCAGATTTTTGAAAAACGACTCTACGCGATGACAAATATTTTCAATTCTCAACATTCATGAAATTTATATAGTCGACAGAACATCAAGGGACAATTTCAGAACAGCTATTTTATTGAAGGTTTTCAAGAGGATACTTTCATGCATGCGAAGTAGCGCTTGTCAGCTAATCACATTTTCCAATTTTAAATAGAAAAGAAAAAATTTCATAATGTAGGGTGAAATAACTGATGTCAATGAGATTATTCAGATCAATTTTGACCTGGACTTATTTTTAAAATGAGTTTCAAAAAGCAATAGTTCCAGCTCAATATAGCTTGGTAATTCAGAAAGAAAAGAATATTGATAATAATAATAATAAACAAATAAGTTTTTCTCTCTCAGAAAAAATTGCTGTTTTAATTAGTGAATTTTTACTACGCAAATTGTATAAGAATGCAAACTCAGTTTTTATTTAACACCCACGCTAGTTAAAGTGCTACAAAAATGAGAGGAATACACGGCTAATTTAGATTTTATTGACATCATGCTCAACCTCTCATATATAAATTCAGTATATTTTTCATTGTTTATTTAATTACACTGACTCACGTAAACGATTACGAAACTCAACTTAGAACGAAAATAAGGATTGTTTTTGTTTAATTTCACTTGTATACTACATTTTTGTATGAATCCTTGCATTACTTCTTGAGATATAGCAGTCACATAAAACGATAAAAATTATTCTGTGATCCATCCTTTTGGGATGACTGAAGCCAAAAATAAATGAGCAACTCGCCCTTTAAGATATACCTGTAGACCAAATTTTGTCTTAACCCTTGTACAGTAGACCCTCGTTTTACGCGGGGTTATGTTCCACGGAAATGCTGCGTAAATCGAAACCGCGTAAATTGAGACCTAATATTAGTGTCAAAATAGGAATTAGGTTCCGTAGATTAAAAAAAATACTTCATTCTAGTGATGACTAATTGTATAATAAGTTTAATGTGTACTTATATCAATTTTTATGCACAATATGCATAAAGAAAACAAACTAATTTCGTGTTCTGTGAAGAAGAGCTGACTATGATAGTTTTTTGGTAGTCATTAAGAATTTTTCCTCCAATTCTTTGCTTAGCATTAACTCATCCATGATCACTTGCGTCATTTCCATGATAGAATCTTCTTTCACTAGCAAATCAGAAAGATCATTCCTATTGTCTACGGATGGTTCGAAAATTTTCAATGTGAGCGTTTTTGGTTGTGTGTCACCGGAGTCTGTATCCGCGTTGGTTTTGACCTCCTTTGTCACTCCTAAAAGCTCTTCTTCCAGTGAGTTCTGAACTGTGTGAGTTTAATCACTTTACTTCTGATGGAAAAAGCTCTGGAACCAATCGCATAAAATGTCTCCAAGGACCCAAGTTCGATTATTAGCACGCCAAAATGCAGTTAGTTACGTGTAATCTGCAATCTTTAGGAGCTTGGGTTTTGAAAGAGAGGAAAATGTTACCTGTTTGCATTGCCGCATCTGCGTAAAACCGAAACTCATCTGTGTAAATAAAATAAAGGTGTCAAATCTTCAACCGCGTATAATCGAAACCGCGTAAAATAAACCCGCTGAAAACGAGGGTCTACTGTATTACTTTTTGAGATATATCAATCACAGACAATAAAAAAGAAAGGAAAAACATTCGATTGCTCCATCCTCTGGTGTTATTGAGCCCAAAATCTGTCCCCCTGCTGCTTCCTAACATTTTATTTGATTCCATTCATCATTTTTTGAGCAATGACAGTCACGCATATCGATGAAAACGTTCAGTTACTCCACTATCTTGAACGAATTGACGCAAAAAACCACGCAGCCCTAAATCATATATGGGTACTTGCGGGTATCGTTCGAATTCTTACTACAGGTTTTGACTTAGAATGTCCCCAAAAAATCGGTCACATACAAACGCACACTATTCTTGAAGAAAAGTTTAAAATAATTTAGCAAACGTCAGAACTGAACGCCGTCAGAACGTTTTACAGTTGGTAGATAGCGAGTCACAAGAAATAAGATAACGTAACGCTTGTATTCTATTTGTTTGTGAAAAACAGCCGAGAGTTGCGAATCAAAACGGAATAAACTTTTTAGAATTTATCATGAAACTCAGTTAGTCCAGTCCCATTTTTAACGAAGACATTCATTAAAGGCAGTAACCATTTATTCTGCATATTTGGTGTTAAACATCATTTTTGTACATTTAAATTTTTCTTACCAACTGAATAAACGAATTTTGCATCTACGACATTTTGGACAGGCGACATTTTGGCCCGGCGACATCTTGGCCCGACGACATTTTGGACAGGCGAGGTTTTAGCCCGGCGACATATTGGATCGGCAATATTTTGGCCCGGCGACATTTTGGACCGGCGACATTTTGGGCCGACGACATTTTGGATCGCCGACATTTTGGACAGGCGACATTTTGGATCGGCGACATTTTGGATCGGCGACATTTTGGACCGGCGACATTTCGGCCCGGCGACATTTTGGGCCGGCGACTTTTTGGGCCGGCGACTTTTTGGGCCGGCGACATTTTGGACCGGCGACATTTTGGACCAGCGACATTTTGGACAGGCGACATTTTGGACCGGCGACATTTTGGAACGGCGACATTTTGGACGCGACATTTTGTCCCGCGACATTTCGGTGGCGACATTTTGACCCCAAACCCACACACATACGTGACACGCACACACACATGGACACACAGACACACATTTTCCAAAAATGGTCGAAATGGGCTCGGCACACCTTAAAACGTTCAAATCCGTCAAAATTCGAAAATTGAAAATTTGCACAAATCCAATACTTTCTTTATATACAGTGAAACCTCAATAAGTAGTCAACCGGTTAAATGGTCACTCCGTTTAAGTGGTCGTTTTTCTTTGGTCCCGACAAGGTCTTATTCACAGTAATGTAAAATGACCCTCCTTTACTGGTCACCAAATTTAATTTTACCCACTTAACTAGTCACTCAAAAGTTGTTTTCTAAAATTACTTTTCCTTATCGGATCTTAGAAAATAGTGTCCGACTTAGTTGAAAGGCTGTTTGATATTCATTTTTCTTTGAAATCTCAATCCTCGGTTCTGGTCATTGAAATCATAATTCTTGCTGTGACTCTGCCAAGTGCCGAGAATATGAATCTAATTCCTTCCAGCAAGACAGACAAAATCTAATACCTGGAGAAAGTCAGTATTTAACATCCGTTCACAAGGAACAACAAACACAAAATTTAAAGCTTGATGAATGTTAGAAGAGATAGTTATTTTCCGTACGTAACAACTTCATCAGTCAGCATTGAAGGATTGCATTAATGTACCATAATTACATTAAAGTAAGTTGTTGTTATTAAGTAATGTGTTAGTAAGAGAAAACAAAACAAAGTAACTATCATTAGTATTTTTCCCCCTTTTAAAATCCCCACTAATTTATAAAAATTTATTACATAAGTTATTGTTTTTCTCACAGAATTCTTTTGCTACTCATGAATATTTGTAAGGCTTTTTTTTTCTTCCTTAATTTCCCACTCCACATAAGTAGTCACTCCGCATAAGTGGTCAAAAATTTTTGGTCCCTTGAGTGATGACTTAACGAGGTTTTACTGTATTAGACATAGAAGAAAGTAAAAAGAGGAAATTACGCAGCTTAAAATGTGGACATATATTTTTCTTCATATTATGTAAAATTATATCATATCGGTATTATACTGCCTTTTAAATATTAATAGAGTTTTTTTTTTTTACTTGAGTAGAAGAGCTACACATCTATATAAATAAAACAGAGGATATATGTGTACATTCCCTATACTGCCCTCCTAAGCCTAATGGGGTATCTTAAGAGAGAGTATTTTTCGGTAAATCGACATTTCATAAAATTGAATTTCGCACACTTTTTTTTAACGTAAAACTTTAACTACAGACATTTACACTGAGAAAATTGAGATACTGCTTTTTAGTTTTGGAAATAATATTTTTGAGATGTGTCAAATTTTGTTAGTGATTTTTGAAAGTTCGCAACCAAATTTGGCGGGAAGGTAATTGGCATTGGGCACCCAAGAAGGAACGTTGTGTGTGTGTGTGTGGGGGGGGGGGGGGTCAAACGTGAAGAAAGTACCGAATTGTTCAAATTTTAATTTTTAAGGACCGAAAATGGCCTTAAATGGCTCTTTATAGGATTTCAGGATTTTAGTTGTATTTATGGGAGGGTTGCGTTTAATCTATTCAGGAATTTTTGATTTGCCATTTTCTTTCTTTGAGAATGATTATTTTGATGGGGAAACGTCATTTGACATGACTTTAATTTTCGAGGTAGACCATGCGAAGCCGGCCAATGCAGCTAGTTAATAAATAAAATAAGCTTGCATTAATTTAAGGTCTTGACAGATATTTCAATTCCATTTACCACTTTCAATTTGCCACAGCCGCCCAAAAGTCAGGAGAAATTACTTTTGTGACATTTAATGCTAGAAAACTCCCATTTCATTAAGCACTTAATACAAGCTGAATCATTAGACACCATCTTTACAGAACAACATTACATACTTTGACATTGAAAAGATTCAGCTCTCTGTAGCACAATTTCATCAAAGTAGTAACTAATTTTTTTTGAAAAATTTAAACTTGCAAAAAAATATTTAAATGATGAATTGCATAAAAACAATTAAAATTAATTCTTGCGTTAGTCAAACTTCAAGTTCATGGTAGAAGAATTAATAAATATTATTTTTAAGAAAAAGTTTTCATTATTGAAATATGTTAAAAGAATATTTTTATTGTTTGCATTTGTACTATCAAAAATAAGGAATACAATAGGATTGGGAAAGACTTCAGAACTTGTCTTTTTATTGGAGGCTTTTAATTAAAATTATTTTTATATAAAGAAATTGTATTCCTAAATGCATTAAACCAGGAGAAATAATGTTTACAATGAAAAACGTAATGCTTTTCTTAAAGCCTATTTGCGCTATTGTATAAATGTACGTATCAAGTAATTATTTCATGATCTGTAACTTATGTATGTATAAACTGTATGATCTGTAACTTATGTATGTATAATGTAATATGTGTGTATAAACTTTTGACTTTCTAAGATATGCAATGCATATGACACTTGTGATTCATTTGTAGGTACTGCAAAATACTTTCTATGCTAAAGGATATGGAAGAGTACATGGTTTTACTTTTATTTACTTATTTATCCTAGAAAGCTATAAGTATGAGGAAATTAATTTACATGATTTCATTCTAAGTTATTAATAATTTGCCATGTCTTAACCCTCAGAGTAAATTATGTCTTTCATTATTTATTTACACCAAGGTCTAGTTATGGTATTCTTTTAGTAGTTACAGATTTTCAAACAATATTTCCCCTATGAAAATTTCTACTTATGAGGATCCAAAATTTGGTTTTAAAAGCTTACTAATAAGATTTCGGGATCAAAAGAACAACTTGTAGCTGCCTCATTTATTCATGAAATTCCAAACATTTTAACAGGCTGTAAAGCCTAAACCATTTAAGATTCATCATAAATATTTTTTACTTTCTTAAATACATTTAAAAAAAGTAACCATGCCAAGTTTCAATAAAATTCGAGATAGCGGTTGCCAAGTCATTTTTTGATTGATTTTAGCATTTTTTCTAAAATAAATTAAGGAAATAAAAATATTATTGAAATGTTGAATGAAATAAGCAAACATAAAGTAGCACATAGTAAAAACCATTTAACATTAAAAATGATTAAAATATTTGCAGGATGCAAAAAGATTGAAATCTCAAACGAGGCATGCAACTTTCGGCACAGCATGTGTTCGACGGCATTGGCACGACTCAAAAACATACGTTTTTGGCAGATATCGCTGAAGATAAAGATTCGAAGGGGAAAAATAGAAATAACAAGAAAACGGGGACCAAAAATTAAGAAAAATCGGAATCTTGTCTGATTTTTGAGAAAGATAAGAGCGCTATAAGTCCTAAGAGAGGCAAAAAAGCCAACAGAAAAAGCCGTACAACTCTCAACCCTGTAAAACCAAAACAAAACCTAGTTTAAACAAAAAAAAAAAAAAAAAACAAGTTATTTGGATTTTTTTTTTTTTTTGCAAAAAAACAAAAAACGTTTTTTTTCTTTTTTTTTTTTTTTGCAAAAAAAAAAAAAAAAAACTTTTTTTTACCAACCCAGATTTGGCAGAGTTACTAACATTTTTGCAAAGATCCCTAGCAAGTTGTACGACGATATCGTAAAACTATCGATACTATAACGCTATGTTAAGGAAACACGATATTCTACGATGTCCAATAAGGCACAGGATATCGCACACTAAACAACATTGTGACGAAGCAGTAAAGACAATATCTCCGCATTATTAGTTTACCGATATCTTCCTATATCGTTTATGCGGCATTGTGAGGATATCGTAGCCTACAATTTTGATATCCCTACATCGCTTCACGTTGTCTCGCTGACAAAGTGACCAATATATGCCGTGTTTGAAATTTGGCTTTTAAATCTCTTTCACAACCTAAAAATCAAGGAAATAAAAGAAAAAATACAAAAAGCGGAAAGCCACATTATCTACGGAAGATTTTCATCCCTGTGTTTCTGAGAATTTGAATTATTTAAGAACTTTTATGTGATTGTTATATTTGTACCTCAGAGCCAGAAGGATGTAAATCATACTATGGTAATTTTACAGGAGAGATGAAGAACTGTTTTCTGGTGCATGCAAAGGATAGGACGTACATACACTCTTTCAACCCTGATAAAAAATGTAAAAGGTTTTTTTTTAAAAGGACTACGCTCACATGGCTCTATACGAAATAGGCTTCTACATACAATGCACTAATAAATAGAAAATCACTATTTTCAGACTTACGTCTTTCTGGCTCTGAAGTAGATATTATTTGTCAAGTATTACATATTTTAGGTGTCAACAGGGGCGGCATTTCAGCATTTCATTTGGGGGGTTGAGATTCTTAAATATGTACTACCACAGTGCGGTACCAACTACACATTAGCTAACAGGAAGTGGTCATAAAATCGGTTTAATATGAATAAAAATTAGTGTTTAGAAATAATTAAATTTTGATTCACTTTCTAATAAGTTATACAAAAGATCTTGATACTAAAGTTTTTATACCTTTTGGAAAAGTTTTAATGCATGATTTTTGGAATTCGGAAGAGCAGGGAATCGTGTTACTAATCTATCAGTGCCCAGTGTCGTGCTGTTTTGCCAGTACAGCTAAATATAAAAGATGGTGGAAAAGCTCATGCCCTTTAGCATGTATGACTTCGTTTGAATATTTTGCCCATTGTGCTTCGAAAATAATTCTCTAACCTCCTGAGACATAAAAAATCTTTCTCTACTAGCTGAGATAATTGAAATAACAAAGTGATGTATGAAAACACTTTTTATATCTTGCTCTTCAAAATCACCCAGGGCAACTTCAAAAATTGTGAGTTGCTTAATTTTTCATCAGTGAATAATCTAGTCTCGTCGGCGCTCTCAGCTTCAATGAGATGTCATCTGCCTCCAGCTCTGTTATTCACTATTCAAGACTGATGAGTCCATAACAAGGACGAAACTGCAGTCTCTGGATGTGATAACCAGTCTGTCGCTATATTGCTTGTAATTTTTCATGCCTTGTGCTAAAAATTTTACTCATAACTGAAACATTTTATTTTTCGTTTCAAAATCCAATCCAGATAATACAGAGCCATCCATACAGAAAAATAATTATCATTAAATCTTGTGTCAATTTCATTCGAAACTGAATCTATTACTTCATACAAAATTTAAAAAATCAATATTTGACTTCACATCATCATGTGGAATTTTTTCTTTTTCTTCTTTTTTTTTTTTAAGTTTCACGCTTGATTGAAAAACACATCTATGTAAAATCTATTTTCTGTTTCAATTGTAAATTGAACTATGGTAGTGTGGTGCACAGATCAGCTGTAGATTGAACTGTGGCTTGAATAGTTAGAAAATTAAGGGTAACGGATTGAAGATGTTTTTATAGAGTAAAGTATTTTTCAAAAACTTTCCTCAGTACAAAAAAAATTGAATAAAAATTCAAACGAAGTCGCTAAAAGGCATGAGCTTTTTCATCATTGAAAGAATCGTTTTGTAATAATTCTTCCAGTCGTCAAATCACTGCTTTGAAGTTATAGAGAAATAATTTTATGATTTTAACTCTTGAAGACCATTTTGTGTCACTCCGAACTTGCATAATTATACGCATAACAGGTATTTGTTAGTATGTTTTGTTTTTTTTTTTTAAATTCAATAATCACATGCATTTTTAAGAAGTTTTTTTGAAAGCATATAATGCATTGAGCAGCTGAAACGTGTTTCTAGCAGAAGAAAGCGGTGGACACTCATTAAATAAATATACATTAAAAAATGAGCGTAAAGTGAATGTAAAATATCAAGAAATTTTCTTGTGAAAACCATGCAGCCACACCACTTTGCACGAGCCTGTCATATTGGACATACCATCGTTACACTGGGCACACAAGTATGAAATATTTAGCCTATATGAGAAAATGTCTTCTTTAGTTAATGAAATTAACCATGGTTCTCTATCAGTTTTCTCTGTTCTGAAAAGGCCAGAAAATACTTCAAGAATTCCTAAGTCATTATCCAAATAACGAAAAACACTTTTTATAGTCTGGGAATGTGTCAAGTTTCATCAAATAGTTACTGAGAACCAGCGAGATTTCTTTTAATGAACATTGATTTCTGACTTACATAAATTGAATTCACCCATTTTCTATCATTCAACGCAAAAAATTTGGGGGTGCGACCGCCCCTTCTTGACCCCTTTATTTGCCGCCCCTGGGTGTCAAGTCATCTTCTACTTAGGAAAATGTGTATCTCACATAACTTATTCTTAATTGTATTTGAATACAAATTCAATTTGTTCTGCTTAGTACGGCTATTTGGAAAATTAAGTTAAGGTGGATCTTAGAGCTTAGACATTCCTTATCAGAGTGTCTATAATTTAAATTAATATATTAAATTTTTTTCTCTTTAGCTCTCTTGAAAACTCTAAACTTCACTACTTCTACTCTTTTCTTTGTCAAAGTTAACTTGCTTCTTTATTTTTAATTTTAGCCGTAAGGTCCTTGCTTAACCATTTGCACTCCCTTTTGTTACCTCAAAACAAGTCTAAAACATTTTCTGCAGTCTGCACTACAGCAATTTTGGTACCCTGGGCATTGTTCTTCAGCAAGATTTCCAACATATTAATTGGAATTTAAAACATTTACAAAAACATTTTAATAAAATGAACATGCACTACACAGTTATACAGAATCAAGGGAATAACATACTGCTTTCATTTTCTCTTTTGTTTTAAAAGTTCTTAAGATTAATTAAGGAAAAGATATTTAGCAAAATATGAAGAAAAACGTACCTTAGCAACTGCACATCTAACCTCAGCTGAAGAGGAATCATAGCAAAGGTCTTCAATAATAATCTTAAAGTAAGTCTTCAAAATCTGACAGAAGACATTCATTTTAATAATATTAGAGAAAAAAAACACATAATACTTTTATTGAATAAAATTGTACAGAAAAAGTAGGTTTGATTTAACAGATAACTTTATGACTACAACTTTAAATCAGATTTTAAACACAATAAAGAATATCAGAACAGAAATGCAATGCGTATTTATGCACAACTCACTATCCGGTCAATTAGATAAACATTTAGTCAAATGCAGGATCTAATATTTATATTTCACAATTAAAACTATAGTAATTATAAAAACAAGATGTTTGTATGATATAGTGTACTATATCATACAAACTATGATACTTTAACAATAAATATTTCTGCCAAAAACCAAATACTGTCAGCCTTGCTTAATAAGGTAATGGATAAACAAATAGCTTGCTTACAAGAATAAACCTTCCAGAACTATTTCCCCATAGACGCAATATTAAATATCCCTGCTTAATTCAATAATTTCCCTGAATATTCCAATTACACTTGCCTGCTTTTGCAAAAACTATTACTTAGTAAGTTTTTTAAAAATAATAATAAATCAATAAATATTTTTAAAAAAAAGCTGATAAATTTCTTTTGTTTTGAAGATGCTGAACAGCCATTTCACAATATTTTCCAAATATAGAGTCTGCAACACGGCACTTTTTTTGACATAACTATTTGATTTATTGTTTTATTAGAATATAATTTTATTTTGATTTGCCCTACCAGCACACAAACTCAAAATGAAATAATATGCTAATCAAACAGTAAATTTAATAGTTATAGCAAAAAAAAAAAGTGCCATGTTGCAGACTCTACAGTTGGACAAAATACTGCGAAATGGCCATGGGAGCAAAAAATGGAGTGTTCCGTAAAGCTTTTGAATGTGAAGGTGACACTTCTCGAAGCAAAAACAACCAAAATATAGTCCCTTGGCCAGCGAACAATAGGCACTATGAAAATCTAAGTGGGGATTATAACATTTGTTATAATTTGAAAAAAGGTGTTCCCAAAGCACACAAAAATGTTCTCAAAGTACTTTGCGCAAGCAATCTCCCATTGTTGGCTTAGTCAAAAAGAAAAAAAAAAAAGAGGGAGGGGGGAGGGTAAAGTGTGATACCTAGGTGTATGACCCCGGATATAACAATCCACCTATTGTAGCGAACCTTTTCATTGGTCCCAACTGAACACCTCTGTATTTGATATATTTTCAAATGCTTGTAATGAACTCTAAAAGATGTTGAATCAGCCTTAGCGATCCAAATTTTTTTAAAGTTTCAGTTTTTCATAGCCCTTGTCCCAGTTATGTTCCTTACCTTACCAATTTTTTCATAGGCCATGTTTACCAACAGTTACCCTTTTTTCACCAGAATACTACTGTCCAAACCACACTCCTCACATATTAATTCTCTGATGTTATTTTATTGTGAACTTTACACTGACCATAACTAAATCAAGGAAGCAAAAAAAAAAAAAAATCGATGGATTAAGTTAAATATATTCTGATATTGGCATGCTGCGAGTCTATTTTCAATTTACAAGGGATTTTTCCTTCTTAAATTTACTCTAGTCACTATTTGGTAGAATTGTAATTCTAAGGCAGCTTTCAGTGTTTTAAGCAAATTTTTTACAACAGAAACCTAGATAAATAAGTTGTAGATTTGTTTACAATAATTGACAGAAAAAACAACAATACTGACATAAAAGCTCTTGCAAAGAAATATAACATTTTCTTTCCCATAGTATGGATAAATAAAAAGATACATTTCAATTGTTTGTAAATTACTGAATATAATAGTTAATACTAATATTTAACAAAATGTTATAATTTTTCACTTATAAATTGTGTAATAAAGACATTCATTATAGAAGTATCTCAGGAAGTGAGGACTTATTTTCGAAAAATCGGATGTAGCAAACCCTAGGTTATAGTGATCTGCTATGCCAGTCTGCTGAAAGTTTGTTATTGCGGGGTTTGTAGATATTTTTGAAAAAAATTTGGTTCATTGAAGTAAAAGTAGCACAAGAGAATTTGATGGGCTCTTAAAAATAAAACATAATCAAATCTTTAAAAGGAAAAATTACCTCTTCAGGAAATAATTCCCAATTCACACTCATTGCAATGCAAAGTCCAATAACAGTTACAACACGAACATCAGCAACTTCATCAATCAAAAGGTCCTAAATTGGTAGAAAATTTACGAATGAACATGTACAGGAAACTACTAAATTAATAAAATGCTAATGAAATTTATTCTCATTATAATGATACATAATAATTCTAATATGGCATGCATACAGAAAATAAAATAATTTCATTGGATTTGATCCCTGTTAGGAAATATATGAAAGATGACATAGAAAGAGATGCTCTGAATAACTCCATACAAAAGAATTTAGACTCATTTACATCACATTTTAGTCAATTAAACTTTCCCGAACAGGCAGGTTTCTTTAGGCCACAAGTTTGACCTCATTAATCTGGGTTCCCACGACTTAGACCTTGAAATTAAACCCTCACATAATTCCTCATAAAAATAAAAATCCTCATACGACTACACTTTTGGAAAGTTTTTAACACTTTTGCGTCCAAAGCAATGAGGATAAAGTGAAATTTTAAATATAAATTTTTTTATTTCTCAAGAAAATGATTTAAAAAAAAAAAACAATTTGCTACACATTTTAAGCTATTTTTATCAGTTTGCATAAGACATCCAATTCTGCTCTGCCAAAATTGTTTGTTGCTTTGCGTGTTTTTGAAAACTTAGGCACTTAAGCATCTTATCTACTTTGATTTTGTGAAGGACCAAATATGGCGACCATGTCTCTAGCTGAAATGTTGAAGCATCCATCACTTTTCCGGTCAAAAAACGATTTTCAAACGATCTTTGCCAATTTGTATTTTTTTATTTACTTATTTTTTCTTTCTTTCTTTTTGTTCTTTGGTAAAATTATCTGCAGGTCGCTGAAAAATCTGCGATGCACGTCCCGCAGTTTCTGCTACTGGGCTTCTATACATTAGATATAGAAGTAAGTAAAGATTCATTCAATAAGTGACCACAAAAGGACAAGTCTAAAAACCACTTTTTAAGTTTGGTAGTTAGGAGGAATGGGACAGTTGCGATTTATGTTGGAATGAAATATGAAAAATTATTTCTAGCTAGCTTGGTAGATGTAGCAGATTATCACCAAGCAAAAGTCTGAAGCTCCTACACCTGAAATCAGCCACAATTACATTTAACAGTTTATTTCATTCATGTCAGACTACAGCCTATACGTCCCCTTAGCTTCAGAGGAGACTCTACAAAGCAGTGCAGTTATGTGTCAGAATGCAACATGGCTAAAGCTAAAATATGCTCATTATTAATTAGGTTTGCTTATCAATCATTGCTTTCAAAGTTTTAATTAAATATCATATTTTCTATTTTCAATATTTATTCAGATATTATTATGTGCAAAACATCCTCATAAATTTAAGCTGTCTGTCTATAGATTTTTCAAACAATGATTTTGTGACATGTTTGTAATCTTTCAAAAATATTGATGCATATATACAGCATAACATTTTTCAAGCAAAAAATAATGATATCTACAAAAATTATGCTCTGTGGTAGAATTTA
Organism: Uloborus diversus; assembly: GCF_026930045.1. NCBI lineage: Eukaryota > Metazoa > Arthropoda > Arachnida > Araneae > Uloboridae > Uloborus > Uloborus diversus. Next base: position 171,716,545 of record NC_072737.1, on the reverse strand, counting down.
TACATTAATATATTTATGTTTGCTCTAAACATATTTACGGAAAGAAGAACCAATTCTGAAATTAGAGCTTACAATGCACTTGAACTTAACATGTGAAATAAAAAAGTGATACCTATGTCAGAGAGATATTACAGCCTTATAAGAATCTCAAAATCTGGGTCATTCGAAAAAAAATAGTCACAAAAACTGAATATTACACAATCTGCAATAGCAAAAATTTTGTGCCTATCCATATATTTTTTTTACATTCATGATCAATTTTCAAATTTTTGACTTTTTCAGGACTTAAGAGACCAGACGCAGCATATCATTTTAAAATCATCAATTTTACACACCATATCATTTGCACATTTTTATACTATTTCACAATAGATTCGATTTTTATATATTCCACTGTAGTTCACTCCACCCATAAATAAGAAATTCAAAGGAATTAATTTTATCTTTTATGAAGGCTCTTTTGCTGTTAAGCTTCAATTCCATCTCATTTTTATGAGCTGTAGTATTCTACTTTCAAAAGGTAATTTGAAACTAAAAATAACTTTTAAAAGAAGAGAACTGTTCAAGAAAAAAGCTATGTTAAAACACTATCTCACTATCATATATGTTAAGCTATCAAACATAATAAAGTTCTGTGAAGATAATACTACACAGAAGTTACAAACCTTGATCATGAGCAGTTGTTCATTTAAATGAAGATCAGTTGCAACAACACCCATGTCAGGATTGGCAATTGGAAAAACATCAAGAAATAACTGGGTAGCATTTGCACGAGTTCTAGGATCGTAGTTCTAAAAAATTATAACAAATAAATTAATCACAGCATATAACACAGGGTATCAGAAAATAATTTTGAAAAAACAAGTGTCCAATGCTAAATTCAAAAGATTTTTTAAAAACAAAGCATGAAAAAAATTGAATGATACTTTTAGTATTGCTAACGTTTTGACACCAAAATGACTTTTACTTTTAAAAAAAATTAAAAAATTCAAACAAGAAATGCAAATTTTCAGTACACAACATTCTTTACCAAGAAAGTTAGATTAAAAATGTACATACAAAAAAAAAGCATATTTACTCACTGTTATTTAATGAAAAAATCCTTTCACACCCCTCCCCTCCGCACTTTTTTTCTTTTTCTTTCATTCTTTCTGCATTTTTCTTTTTTTTCAAACGAAATTGGCTTCAGTCAATCGAAAGAAAGAACAGAAAAAAGAAGGAAAACAGAAAAAAGGGCTGACAGCACTGTCATATCATCACATACACATCCACATACATACAGGGTGTTTGTTCCCTTTTAACCAGCAAGACCTTTATCTTCACAACCGTTAGTCCTAGATGTATACTTCCAATTATAAAAATGTTCAAAATCAGATGCAGAGTTACAATATTGAAAGTCTGAAGGAAAAATAAAAATGAGTCAAAAAAATACGAAATTTAACTTTTTATACAGGCCCTAGGTCCTCTAACTAATATTTAGAGAAATAATCTCCATTGAAAACTTACTAATTGTATTTCAAGTGTCTCTTATCCTTCATGTAAATAATTTATAGGAATTAAATTTTTTTGGCATTTATGTTACTATGCTGAATGTTTCTTAATCAAATTTTGAAAAAGGATTTAGTTTGCATAAGTACTGAACAATTGCTGTAGCGATTTAATTCAGCTTAAGTGATTGTTCTCATTTTCTTTCTATACTACTCGCAGATAAGTGCACTGCATATTAGTGTAGATCTTGATAGAGTGGTTCATACACAAAATTGAATTTTTTTTTCAAGGACTTTTCAAGAATTAAAAGAGCTTTTTCAAGGATTGGTAAGAAATATTTGAAAGCGTGAACATTTTTACAATAAAAAAAATTAAAAGTGTCAAATTTAATTCCAGTTAATAAGTTTCAACATTAGACAAAATCTTTTACACCACTTTTATAAAAGATTCAAAATCAATATTTAATAGAGTGTAAGCAGTAAGGATCAGATTGACTACCAATGACCTAAAGTAACAACAAAAGTGTAATATTTCAAAGAAAATTTTAGAAGTAAATGTATAACAATGAGTAACTTAAAAAAAATCATATGTGATTTCAAAATTATGATCAAAAATAATAAAGGTAAACGTTGTAATCAGTAATTTAAAAAATATTACGAGTGATCAATGTGAATTACAAGTGGTATGAGCAATTCATGATGGAATTTTGCTATGATAGCCAGCATTGAGCAATTTAAATCAAATTGATTTAAATTGTGATTTAAATCGTGATTTTTAAAGATTTGCACTTCATAAGTCCAGAAAAATTAATTTGAAAAGCTGGAAGTACAAAGTATTTTTACTAGAAAAACCATAAACAAACAAATTTTAATTTTAAACAACCTTACCAAAAGAAACTAGTATGTTGTGGACATCACGAAGCTTTCTTCTATATGTTTCTTATGAATTCTGACCCCTTCCCATGCTTGAAGAAAAAGCAATATTCCCATAAAAAATAAAATTACGTACACATAAAAACCGTCCCAATTTCAGAATCATCGCAAAAGCAAAGCAAAGAGCGAAAATTGAAAGTTATTTTAAAAGCCTTGCTTGAATTAAATACAAATATTTTATTTGTTAGCAAGCATAAGATGGCAACAGTTAAAAATTTTGAATTGAGATAACATTTCCGATTATTTCCATGCAATTAAAATCACGAGAAATGTGCAGATGACAATATATTATGGTTTATCTTTTTTATTGTTGCACTGATAAAGCTATTTTTATTTGCAAGGAAAAAAAATCAACCTGTTATGGAGCGATTGGCACCAAAATTGAACCAACGCCTGTTTACATATGGATTCACATTTATTCCAAATTTCATCCAGAATGAAGCATTACTTCTTGAGATATGGCACTCACAATGGAAAAAAAAAAGAATGTTTGATTGCGGCACCCCCTTTTCAGCTGTTGATGGCAAAAAAAAAAAAAAAAAAAGAATCAGCTCTTATACCCTCTAAGGGCTACTTGTCAATAAATTTTTGTTTGATTCCGTTCATTATTTCTTGAAATACAGCAATCACAATTGACGACAGAAAACGTTCTATAGCTCAACCCTCATTTGAGCTATTGACACCAAAATTGAATCAGCACATGTACCTGTTAGGGGTGACGTATGGACCAAATTTTGTTTGATTCCGCCAGTTCCTTCCTTTGGAATAGCAAGCACACATAACTCAAAAAACATTCCATTGCTCCAACCCCCTTGGAAGAATTCGCACCAAAAACCAATGGGCACAAGTTCACATAGGGGCACATATGTGTATCAAATTTCGTTCGATTTCATGCGGTAGTTTTTGCTGTAGATCGGCCACAAAAAAAATGGTCACACAGATACCTAATACACACAGAGACAGACATTTTCCAAAATAGTCGAAATGAACTCAGCACACCTCAAAACGTTCGAATACATCAATATTCAAAATTCGAAAATTTGCATGAATCCAATACTTTTTTCTATATATTAGATATAGAAGAAAGTAAAAAGAACGTTTCATATTGTTGTTAAATAAAGTAAATTGAAGCTGCAGAAAAATAAAAAAAATATTATAGCAATAAAATTAAAAAGAAAAGAACTTGCAAAGGATATGAAACAAGATACTTCTTGATTTCTCCTGTCATTTGCATATTTTCAAATTGTAAACAATCTAGTTCAAAATTTTCCGAGTTTAGAGCTAATTCTTAACAGACTTAAACTTAACAGAGCTAATTCTTATCCAAGTAAAATTACAAACATTCCAAATTTCAGAAAACTTTTCAAATCCTAATCAATTGTAACTTTTATTAACAGAATAGTAAAAAAACAACAGGAAAGGAAGAATGAAAAGGAAAAGAAAACTTCAAAATTATGATAATATTCATAAATGCATTTTTCTCAATTCAAAAAGGAATTATGTAAGATTTACGGTATTTACTGAATAAAATTAAATAAGAAATTCCTTAGTTCTCACTATTGTGAAAATACTATAGTTTTTAGGGATGCAACACATTTAAAATTAACTTGTCCTTCCTTGTATAATATTATTCTACTTAATGATAGGAAACCTTTTTTTGAAAGGAGGTTTGAATTAAAGAAGTAATGCAAATAATTTTAAATTCCTATAAATAAATTGCTTCCACAGATCAGAAAACAAGAGCAGAAAAATTAAATTTTATTTAAAATAATCACTTACTCTCAAGTATCGCCAAAGCAACGGTTGATACAAATTATAAAGCATGAAGGTAACATAAGTTTCCTTTTTATGTAAATGTATTTGGTTCATCAACTGAAATGAAAAAGTCATCAGTAAATAAAAATATTCTACCTTTATATAGTCTTAGTAAAAACACAACATGTTATCAGGCACAGTAATCATAACTAAAATATCAAAATACAAACACATGTACCAATTGCTATCAAAAACTATTTCGAGTGATAATAATTAAACTTGCATTTACAAAAAAACAAATTTTGAATAACTGATCTGCATACAATTGTATATATTAACACGTGTTAAAAAATCGGACATTGTAATCTATGCCTATGTTAATTGCTATCGCTTTTACATAAATTTTACCCCCCCCCCTTTTTTTTCCCTCCTCAATCAACAGAAATACAAAGGAAAATCCTGACAAGTAGCTTCCGGGAAAACAAGCTCCCTTTTTATCGGGAAAGCAGAAGAATTTTTCTCCCTGTTTAGTTACACAAAAAACTTCACTCTAAATGGTCACACATTTTAGAGATAGAGAAAAAGCGCAATGATTTAACTGTCAAGGAAAAAAATGACATTTTAAAACGTTTTGACAATTTAACCGTGATGAGTTACGGAAATGCAGCAGAACAATTAAACATCTCTCAGCCATTACTTTGCAAGTTACTAAAAATAGTAACAAAAGTAAAAACAAAAAGAAGCTAAATGAAAATTTAAACAAGCGAAACCATGGTGGAAAAGATGGTGAAGTTGAATCTGCTTTGAAACTGGTTTGCGAATGTCAGGGAAAAAAGGATGCGCGAGAATATGGTCTTTAATGCAACAAAAGCAGAAAAGCAAACTTTTAAAAGGGATAAAGAAGACTTTTTAGCAACGGACGGATGGTTTAACCAATGAAAAAGAGAGCTATTTCATTCTGCTAATTTAGTAATTTATAATTTAAAACTGCGTTCAGTTGAGTCATTGTAAATTTAATTTTCCATTGTAAAAATCAAGGCTTCTTAATTGAAAAAAAAATCATCATTTAGTGTGTCCTGGATTATATTTAGTTACTGTTGTCAATCGGTTATTGTCATCAAATCATATTTGTCTCAAATTGATCACATTAAGTGGCGCTTACTGTATTCAGAAATTGGCTTCTGAAAAACAGATGGATTTGATAAAAGAAGCATTAAGGAATGATAACGACTATTGTTTTTTAATTTTCTTTCATTTTCCATGATTCCTCCAGCTATTTACAAACTTTAAAAAAGTTTTGAAATTTTTAATGTGTTGTGGCTGGTGAGAAATTTTTTAATTTAAGGTGCGGCCTCAGGTCCAAAAAGGTTGAGCAACACTGAGATAGAACATATTAATGTGACTAATAACTAGGGTTACCAGACTGTCCTAACTTTTCCAGACAGTTTGAACAAGAAAAACCTCTGTATTTAAAGATGAAAATCCAAAAATGAAAGTACCACAAAAGCACTCAATTTTTCGAGGCTTTAATTTTAACGATTTTTATCAGCCTTTCATAATTGCGAAAGTTGAAGCCTCACCAAATGCTCCAAATTTACATATTTATTAGCAACTTTCGGTTCAGTTCATATAAAATCTTGTTTAAAAAAAAGGAGTATTTTTGGGATATGCATTTAACACTAAGGGTTTTCGTATCTGGATTCCCGAAAACGACAAAATTTTTGAAAGTATAAATGTAAACTTTAATGAAAATGTTTACTACAAAGAAGATTTTAATAATGTATCAGAGAGTGATTCTAGTGGAGCTGTGCTGGATCCCTGTCTTAAATGGTCAAATATTCAATCAGATTCTGAGAGTTCAGAAGATGAATTGAATTCCGAATCAGATCATGGAAGTGAAAGCCATAGTACGCCGTCTCAATTCTTATGTTCTGAGAGTGAAAGTGAGACGAGCGGGGATGAATCAGATTTGAATTCTGACTTGAGTGAGAGCGGGGAAAACTCACCATGCGCCCAGCTTCGTGAAACTGAATGGGTGAGAAAAGCAATCCCAAGGTCAGATAAATCTCGTACTGATATTTATTTTTATGAGAAACATTCTTCTGAACGATTGTGTTCTTTAAATGACGTGGAAAAATATTGTTCTAAGAATTCTATTTTATTTCAAGCACATTTATTTCATTTTAATGACAAAAATTTATATCAAGATGAAATTTCTGATCAAACTGTTCATTCAAATGCATGTAACTTAAGACTAGATGGTGAAATTGTAATTACTAAGAATTACAAACAGGTTCTTAAGTCTAAGCAAAAGGACCAGTGGTTAGATTCCATGAGGGATGAATTAGAGGTTATGCATTCTAGAAAAGTGTGGGATTTAACATCTTTGCCTGCAAATGAAAAACCAATCGGATCAAGATAGGTATTAAATGTAAAGAGAGATGAAATGGAAAAAATTGTTCGGTATCATGGGAGACTTGTTGTCAGGGATAAGCACAAGCCCCGAATCATACAATCAGACTTTTAGTCCGACAATTCATTGGTTCGATTTTTCTTTTCCTTGAAAATATCAGAGGGTTGGTTCGATTTGCAGTGAGATGTAAAAAATGCTTATTTATATGCATTTCTAAAAGAATGCATCTATATGAAGCAACCACCAGGTTTTGCTATAAAAGGCAAAGAAAATCTAGTTTGTAAGCTAAATAAAGCAATTTACGGTTTGCACCAGAGCGGCCGTATGTGGTTTTTGAAATAAATAGTGTTTTATTGAAAATTGGTTTTCACAAATTTGAAGAATGTAATTGTGTTTATATTTATAATTAATGTGTCATATTATTGTTGTATGTTGATGATAATGTTTTGCTTGCACGGAAAGAGGAATATTTAAATCATGTTCTAAATTTACTTAAAAAAGATTTTGACTTAAAAGTTCTCAGAAAAACGAAAAAAACTGTTAGGTATTGAATTTGAAAGAACTGAAAATGGTTTGAATTTGTTTCAAACTAAATACATTATTGAAGTTTTTGAAAAGTTCAAACATTTTAATTTTCCGATTTTATCATTGCCGATTTGTAAAGGAACTGTTTTTTCGGAATCAAACTGTCCTATTTCTGAAAACGAAAAACTTGAAATGTCAAAAATTCCTTATTGTAATTTATTGGGTTGTCTTTCTTTCATTGTGAGCAGAACGAGACCGGACATTTGTTATGCGGTCAATATCTTCAGTCAATTCCAGAGCAATCCTGGTGTCATTCATTGGATTGGTCTTTTGAAACTCTTGGGTTATGTTTTTCAAACAAAAGATTTAAAGCTTAGTTTAAATTGTAATAGCACTCAATTGATAGCTTTTACTGACACCGATTACGCAGCTAATTGGGATAACCGAACTTCACTCAAGGGGGGGAGGGGGGCAGTTAATTTTGTTGGATAATGCGCTAATTGAATGACGAACCTTCAAAGAACGTTGTATTAGCTTTTGCACTATGGAAAGTGAGTTTATAGCCCTTTGTAAAGTGTCTAAAGAGCTTATGTGGTTTGACCATGTATTAAATGAATGTTTATGCTGGGAATCGCTAGAAAGAGTAAAATAAAATCTGTAATGAACATTGATAATCAATCGGCCATTGACTTTGTTATATCTCAGATTGAGAATCACCGTACAAAATATATCAATGTAAAATTATTTTTTGTTCGTGATTTGATTCAGCGGGACATTTTTACCGTAAAACATGTAAGCAGTAAATTCAACAGGGCCGATATTTTTACGAAGCCGCAGACCCGTTTTGAATTGAACCGTTTTTGCGAACAAATACTGCATTAATTTTTATGGTATCAAATTGTTTAGTATAATATTTTAGGGTGTTAAAATATAAATATTTTTGTAACAACTTAATTTTGTTTTCGAATTTCTCATTAGTTTAATCTTTGAAAAGGAAGTATTTGATGAATGACAAATGATTTATTTTTGAAACTTGGAGTTTAAAAGATTTTTTCATTGGGGAAAATGTTTTTTTTTTTTTTTTCATGTTAAATAGATGTGCTCATTTTTTTCAAATATACTGTTTTAAGTATCTTTGAATTACAGTTTGACAAGATAGTTGTTGATGTGGAAATGTTTGTCAGGACTTATAATTTACTCTTCAGACTTTTGACACCTGAATGCAAGAGAGACTTTGGAACTTAGTGATGAGCTTTAAGCTGCAGCTGCTGATGGATGTTGCTTAATATTGTTGGATATTAGATCCATACTTGTTTATTGCTAAATTGTTAAATATTTTTGTAAAAAATCAAGCCTAGATCTTTGTGGACTTTTTGGGAATTTTTTTTTTTAATATGTTAAATTGTATAAAATTTAAAGCTTAATATTACTGAATGAGAAGGGGGATGTGATAGACATTGATAAACGATATTCAACCGCATTCTCATTCCTAATGTAATGTAAGGTAAAATCCTCTTTATTTAAATTAGATTAACTTCTCAACTCTTTAAGCATGTGTAAAGTTTCAGTTTTAGGTTGGCATCCTTTGATGCCCAATCACATGCAAGAATAAATAGTGAACAATTCCAATTGTTCTTTCTCTTTTTCGTTCGTCAGTTGTTACGTTCGGTAGGTGTTGGGGAGTTGTGAACTCCGCCTCCGCTTATGGCCAGGGTTTATTTTTATTAATTTGTTTTGTGAGTTTATTTATTTTAGTTTTGATGGAGCAATAAGTTTTGGTAAGCTTTTAAACAAATTTCCAATGTTCATTTCTTCACATTGACATTAATTCTGTATCTTCCACTGGCATTGTATCATCTCTGCTTGTATAAGCATGTATCATTGTTGACTGACTTACGAACTTAGCCTTTCGGCTTTCCGTTTAAACATCGGAAGTTATCACAAACAACCAAACGTTTTTAGCCAATTGTGGTCAAAAGTTGAGACGAAACATTTATCCAGAACCCCCCCCCCCTCTTCATTTTGAAGGAAGTGACTAGATTTTGCCTGTGTAAATTCTGATACTCTAATATATAAGACGTCACAAAAATACACGCAAAAATGCAACACAAAATATATAACTACATGTACAAGAGACCAAAACATCAAAAGCAATAATGTTACACAGAAATCTCTGCACTCTCTCTCTTTTTAAAAGCAATGACAAGGTTTTTTTTTCATGAAGTACATACCTTTCGAACATTTGTTAGTAAGGTCTTGTTGTGCTTTGCATTGACGCCCAGCAACACAAGATCTTCTATGCAACTGATTTCCAAAACCTAAAGGAATTTTAAATTAATTTTATGAGATAAGAGAATATTAGCTACAAAAAAAAGGGGGGGGGGGGGAGATTTAAAAAATACTATGGTGAAATTGAATACAAAATAGTATTATCAACATACTCAAAATCCAGAAAAGAATTATATACATACATTTTTTAAATCTTCAGCGTTACTTTTCACAGCAAAAGACCATGCATTAAAATATATTTTTCCAAATGATGTGGCCATTTTTCTGAAAGAAAAAAACATTTGAAAAGTGTGCATATGTTTTGTTTTTTGCCTAGCCTTTACACATTTTAAACTAATAACAAATTTCAAAATTATTTTTGCTCTAATATTATTCGTTATTACTTAATCACAACCCCCCCCCCCCAGCCCTCTTTATTTACAAAAATATGGTAGTTATCAATACATCAGAAAATAAAATACAAATTTGATAAATGATTAAATCATGCAAATACATACGCAGTACAAGAAGTTAAGCGGGACTTGATTGCAGCATGAATTTCAATAATATACATTACATCTAAGGTCAATGAGAGAGATATCACTTTCATTCCCTGTAGGAAGAAAATATTATTAGAAATAAAAAAAACTTTTAAGTCATTTAAGTTGAATATACCAAAAACAGTTACAAATTTTAGATTGGTGCCTACAATATACGAGAAAACTAAACATGAATAAAAAAAATATAAAAGATACAACAATGTGGTAGTTTGTTAATTTAGTTTAAATGCTGAAAATTACAACTACTTTTACTTTTTATAACGGAATAGTTTCTTTCAGATATTTCCGAGACGTTTCTGATTTTCCCAATAAAAAGGCATATTAATTTTTGTAGATCGAAGGCTAAATCTATTAACAGTAGAACTTCAAATATCTGAGTTAATTGGGTTGAGTGGCTCGGATGACGGCAATCTCGGTTAGTAGGAACTTTGTATAAAAACTTGACAGGATCGCAAATTTTTTAATGTATTAGTTAAAAATACAATACAATATTTTTAAAAGATGAACAGACAAAAAGTAACGTTTTAGTTAAAAAACTGAAATGGAAAATAACTTGTAGTAAGTTTTTAAAAGTCAACTTTTTTTTTTTACAATACCAAGTTAAATACTGTAAGATGCATAAAAAAATATAAATTTCCAGAAAATAGTTTTATTTTGAAATTGAAAATTCATCATTTATTAAATTTATAATACATTTTTTTAAAGAAATGGTCTTCATTATTGGCTCGGTTAACAGAATCCTTGGTTAATCGAAGCTAGGTTAATCGAGGTCCTACTGTACTTTTTTTTTTCTCAAAAAATTTTTGTAGGAGGGTAAAAAAAAGTGCAACCTTCTTGAGAATGTTGCAGGGAACTTTTACTTTTTCAATCTCACCATCACTGTTCTTTGCAACTTTTCCTTAAAAAGTCAGCAGCAGATAAATTAACCAATCCACAAGTCGCAATGTTTTCATATACTTCGCAAGACTAGTTAGGACTTCAGTAGGAGCTCTAAAATTTTGCGAGTTATCTTCTGCTGCCTTGTAGGAATTTTATAAATACTGCATTTCCTACAAAAAAAAAAAAAAAAACTATGCTTTGTTTTTAAAATTAATTTTTATTTTTCAAGGGGGAGGGACAAGGGTGCCCATATAGGGGGCCAAGGGGGCTTGAGCCTCCTCCCTTAGAAATTAAAGATTAATATTTCCTTGCTTTCAGTACTTTTTTCTTTACAAAAATGTAAAAATTTTTCTTCTCCAGCCAATAATGAATAAGTTAAATTTCCTATTTCAATGATTCTAATCTGTCCTGAAGTTGGTTTTCATGGGGAAAATATCATGCTAAACCATGGTTAAAATACCTAAGTCCAGTTACAATTTTGCATATAGGCGTCCATGGGAGGGGGGGGGGACTTTAAAATTAAACAGTGGTACATTTCCTTTGAAACTTTCCTGAAAGCATCAGAAATCGATGGTAAAAATTTATCAAGACTCTAAATGACTGAATGTAATCTAATACATATGCTGATTGAGCTAAGGCTAGGTGCCTACAGGCAAAACCAATAATCTGGACCAGTGGTTGGAAGTAGCGCGCTACAAGTAGCGATGCTACTGTAGTAGCTACATTTTTGAGTAGTTAGTAGTGTAGCGCACTACTTTTTTTAAAAAGTAGTATAGTGAGTAGTTAACTACAAAAAAATAGTAGTTTGTAGCGATTTCTGGAAACTACTTTTAAATAAACTGAAAACAAAAAAGAAAGGTTCAAACGAATTTGATTGGCTCAAATTTTACACAAGTACATCAGCGGATGCAATGAGAAATAAGATTCATAAAAATACGAGTTGACTTCAGGCATTTCATTTTGACGCCATACGTTCTATCTGTTTGACGCCATTAGTTTTTTTACCGTTGTAGTTTTCACATTTCACCAATATTCATATTGCAAAAAGCACTTATTTTCGCGAAAATACAGCTATTGGTGATTTCGCGAGTTGAAAATTTGGTGAATTTTATATGAGCTGACCGAAGATTAAAAAACAAAAATATTTTAGCGAGGCTTAAATTTTTGACAGTATTCACCAAATAAAAAGAAGCTACTTAAAATGTTATAGAAAAGGATGAAATTGAACTGTTCTGGAGGCCTTACAATAAATACGAGCATTACAGTGTGTGAGAGTATGATAACGGACATTTTTCTTAATGTCTTCTGATGAGCTAATTTATCAATTTTTTTTGTTCAATTCTCTTACGGTGTGTGTGTATCAGGATTCCCCCCCCCCCCAAAAAAAATGGAAAGTTGATTTTTCAAGTCGCACACTCTCTTATATTTTATCGTTTTACATCCCAAAAAAAATCATATAATTTGAGCAACGGCAGCAAGTGCCGATTATGTCTGAAAGTGAATCAGCACTTGTGTAATGCTGGGCCAAATTGAAATAAAATGTTTTTTTAGAACCTCAAAATTTCTGTTGATAAAACGTTGCTCCTATACCCACATATGTACCACTAAAACCTTTATTCAAATTAAAAACCATTTAGATATCCCACACGTGCCTAACATTTATAATTTTCTTCAAAAAATTAAGTTTTTGATACATATTTTCAGAAATGTAAGATTTTACGAAATTATCAAGCTGAAAAATATAAACAGTAAAGTAGAAAAGTAGGTAATTAGCGTTAAATAGAAATGTTTGTTTTCCTGCAATTTTTAAGTCTCCCACATAGTACACAAAGATCTGGTTTTTTTCCAGGTTGAGTTAAATTTTTCATTTAAAATACATTATTTTTTTACTATTCGTTTGTAATTGTTGATCTGTAAATGTGTTCGTTATTAATTTTTGAAATTGATGTTCTATTTAAATTTTTATGTAATTTTTTAAAAGATAACTGAAAAAAAAATCAATTTTTTAAATAAAATTATAAATTTTAGGTCAAGTGTGGCATATCTAAATGTTTTTTAATTTGAATAAATGTTCTTGTGGCACGTGTGGGGTGTTGGGTACAAGGGCAACGTTTCCCAACAGAAATTTCGAGTTTCTAAAAAACTTTGTTTTTTTTTTTTTTTTTTGCGATTTCGCCTAGCATACAAGTATTGTTTTACACTTTCAGGTGCAAGTCGGCACGGGCTGCCCTTGTGCAAATTATATGAAACTTTTTTTCACGATTGTTTTGACACAAGAGGAAAAATACAAGAGTGTATGTGACTTGAAAAATTGACTTTCTTTTTTGAGGGACAGCCTATTGTGTATGCTTTTTATTTGCTTATTTTTTGGAAAAGTAGCGAAGTAGTGACTACATTTCAAAAGTAGTTTGTAGTTACCACATTTTGAAAAAAGTAGTTGTAGTTAACTACATTTGTAACAAAGTAGTTGTAGTTAACTACATTTGTAACAAAGTAGTTGTAGTTCGCTACAAAAAAAATGTAGTTTTTCCAACCACTGATCTGGACAAGAGAAATGAAATTAAAAAAAGAGGATATCTCAGAAATAATTCTAAACCAAAACAAAACATCCCTAAATTATTATTGATTCTAATGCCATTTAGAAGCAAAAAATTATGTGAAAGTCTATTTCCCAAATTTTTTTTATTGTATTTTCAATGTTGAAAACAGCATTAGTATTAAATTTGAAAAATTGAAATGTCTAATTTCACAGGAAAAGGTAATCAAACAAGGCAATTATTCACTTACTTCAGGCATCTGAAGGTACAATTTGTTGACAGCACACTTCTTCAAAAGATTGACAATTTCTTTTTTATCAACTTCATTCATAGCCAACACCGTCGGAAATATTGTTCGCAGTGCACAAACCCTTTTCACGTCAGTTTTCTGTGGAGAAAAGATGCATGTTCATTATTGAAATTTTTACACAGAATAATTAAAATCAGGGAAATACATGTTTGTTAATTCAAAAGTTGTTTAAAAAAAAAAGAGTCGGAGGAAAAAAATGCATTTGAATTTCTAACCCCTTAACGATCGGATAATTTTCCAGAAAACAGTCATAAAAGTGTATATTTTTTTTATTTAAGAAAATGATATAAAAATAAGTGTATGAACAACATGTGCATTCAATTTTTCATTTTCAATAATTTTTTGATTGAAATTTTAAAAAAAATTAAAATTTTATGAAAAGTCAACAAGCAAGCAGCAAAAATTTAAGAAATATGTCGTTTAAACATTAAAAAAGAATTTTATTAATCTCTTGTGTAATATAAGTAAATTTTTCTTGTGTGGTAAATTTCAAAGCTTTAGATACAGAGGCCAACGTCACAATTTGGTAAGTTAGTACCAAATTTGATTTCTTCATCTCTGCAATTACATTTAAAATGGACTGGTGTGGCCATCCAGTATATAAAGAGAGAAATAAAATGTGTTCCGGGCAAAATAAATGAATTGGTTTTAACAGTTTCGTCGCGTTGATATTGCACACCCCAGCACGGCAATATCACAGGAGCGAGAAATGGAGGTCGAAACCCCAGCACGGCATGTTCACGGGAGGGAGCGGGAAGGGGTTAATTGATGTTTTGATTGATTTATAATTAAAATGCATGTCATATATAAGTCTCTAGAGGTCTCTAGAGGAGCTACAGCTAATTTACTGCACAAGAGACTCGTATTTGCGCATCCAAACGCATCTATCGAATTCAAGTAGACGACTGTTCCAAAGGCTTGTTTTGAAGCAACAGCGAATCCGCGTAGCTGAATAGTAATTGCGTTAGAAAGATGACTGTATCTTGGAATTTGCAATTGATTTACAAATAAAAGTCGTTTAAAAAAAAACCCACCACTCCTTAGGGGGATAAGGATCCGACCAGTTGTGTAACAACACCCAAAGTCTCTGAAGGAACATTTTTTCTTTCGAAGTGAATGGCTGTATTGGACAATGGGGTTTGAAAATTCTAGAAATCGTAAAAAGAACTTCACCTTTCATGTAATTTTCCTTGAGATTCACTGTCACTTTAAATTTAAAATAATCCGAATTTGAACGCACTATTTCCAATTTCTTGCCAGTCATTTCTTGAGGTGTAAAAGAATGTTCAATTTTTGTGTGTAGTAAGTCGGGATAGTTAGACATCGATTTATGGAGTTCCATTTCTTCTTTATGCAAAACTTGAATGAGATCAGACTGTTGGAACTTTGCCTGATTCAAATTTTTTGAACCTGACAGAACGTCATTGACACAAAAGTCCCCGCGTGCGACTTCACATGTATCGGGAAAATCTTGATGTCCTTCATCTATCAAAGTCCTTTGAGTACGAGTGGCAAGAAATGGCGAATGTCTCTCTGCGACATCTCTGGAGCTTCTCAAATTGCTTAATGACCTACTCTTTTCCTCTATTGGAAGTTTTACTATATCTCTACCAGAATCATCGCGTTTAGCCGTTTTACTGAAATATTCCTCGCTATACAACTCTTTAATAGAAACATTCTGATTTACCCCACTATTTTCAGGTTTCTGACCTTGAAGCACACTGACGAGTGACGCTTCTTGTTTGTACGAAAATTCTTTTATCGCGGAAAACGAATTGTTAATATTTACATTTGAAGGTACTGAATTACTGCCATTTTTGTCTTTTTCATAATGTAGCAATGTATTATGCCTTTTAAAGCATACTGAGCAATTGAATGTTGAACGACATTCAGGCTTGTGTTGCCTTAAGCAATTTCTACACAATTTGTGATTCTTTACAAATTCTAAGCGCTGAGAAATATTTAAATTGTTAAACTGGTTACACTTAAATAAAGAATGTTGTTCATTACACATAATACAAAGTTTAATGTTTTTATCGGCATTAATAAATAAATTTCTGGGTTTTGACATAGGATTTTGAAACCCTTTTACATTTTTGTTAGAAATACTCGTATTTAATTGATCAAGCACATTAGATCTGTTATCTATAAATTGTAATAGTTCATGTAATGACGGAATTTCTTTAGTAGCTACAGATAATTCGTATGCCTTTCTAGAATCTTTATCTAGCTTTTGAAGAACGATGTTCGTTATTATCTTGAATGATCATTACATTCTAAATTAAGCGCTTTTAAGCCTCTTAAATTCTTTTTAACTTTATCAGATAAATTTCTCAATAATTTTGAGTTTTCGAAATTTATTTTTTCTAATCCCAATATTTCCTGAATATAGAGATCCACTATTGCACGTTTATTTTCATACCTAGCCTCTAATGCACTAAACAAGGATTTAAACGTGTCCTCACTAGTTTCTAACATTTTTGCTTCCCCTTGTAAGGCAGCTTTTAAATAGAACAATTTTTGAGTTTCTGAAATGTTTTCATTAGCAGAAATCATGGACTGAAACTGACCCTTAAAGTTAGCAAATTCTTCAATTTTACCGCTAAATTTAGGTAACGGGATAGTAGGCAATTTAGGAGCCAAATCAAACTTTAATGAATTGATAGCACTAAAGTCTTCAGTTTTAGACTTATTTGTTTTATCAGTAAACCTAGTAAGGAAATATTTAATGTTTACCTCCAGAGTGTCGCAGATCGAATCCAATTCCATGAAGATTTCATCACACTCGAATTCTTCTTTTTCATCCAACTTTAACTCACCGTATAACTCGAAGAGCCTTTTCAATTCTTGTTTTAATTCCGAGATATCACGTAATTTACTTTCGCATTCAACTTTAGTCTTCTCACACAATTCTTTATCTTTTTCATCAAATTTAGTTATAATCGTGAGTTTTGCTTTTACGCGTCCCCTTAATCGGTTCAACTCAGCTTTATTATATGTTTTAGCCATTTTATTATCCGGCTGCTGGACCATATGTTGGTCGCTGGTAAGTGGACTGTATAACTTATTTTGAGAAATAGCTGAGGCTGACACAATTGTAGTTTTGCTTGGTTTTATTGAAGAACCATTATATTATATACATCATGCCGCCGCAGTCTTACAGTTTCTGGCGTTCGTCCCAGGGACCGCAGTATAAAACTGCAATCCCAGAGGCGTTGCCACAGGAAAAGTATAAATATATAAATTTGCATATGCACAGTAAAATACAGTGATCTCTATAGAACCATGAGTTTCCACAGAATGCAATTTAAGAAACGCTGGTCTAGTATATTTACATCCAACAGAATTAGATAGAAGATTTTGAAAAATTGTATTTCAAACTAAAACTATACATTCAAAAATTTTAAATATGTTTTGCAACTTCAAATGCATACCAAACACATATTTGAAATAGAATTATAGTTTTCGAGATCAAAGAACTTATTGAGATTGGGGAACAATATAAAAGGTTCATATATACATCACAAAGGAAAACTATAATAAAAAAAAACTCATATTTATGTTTGGAAAAAACCTGAGATACTCCTTTTTGAGCAATCACGATTGCTTATTGTTCTCACTTGACAGTCCTTGATGTTCCGGTTCCTTTTTCAACTTGGACCAGGCCTGCAGCACCACCGTCCACCGGCGGCGGCGCGGCTGGTCCTGAGCACTGTCCTCCGGAATCCACTTTTGCTGGGCGGTGGCGTCCATGTCCTACACACGCATGCGCATACACAGTCGCCTACACGCGCACGCCTTTACACACATACACACGCCTACGTGCACACACGTAAGCCTACACACACACAACTATATACATGTAAGCACCCAGGAGGAGGGACATGCTTGGGCGGGGGAGCCATTTCTAGAAACAATAACTCTAACCAGTAGAGTCTTGTCGCAACTCGTGATTGCAAAAAACATAATTTGAATTCAAAGTTTCAGAATTCAAATTAGAGTTAATTTTTTTATTTATTTATTTTCAACAGTCCGCTTGAAAAAAGATAGTTAACTTTCCTGCAATATAAGTAACTTTTGCAGAGAACTAACAATAGAAAACTCTTTCAAACATAATTAGTTATGATGGAAACTTTGTTATTAAACTGTGAACATATTTACATTTTTTTAAGAATATTTTTGATTCAAATATAAAAGATTGACATCGAGAAAATATCGAGCGTAAGGCATTGATGTTTGAAAAACCATTGGCTGTAAAAAGCATAGATGTTTGGAAAACATGGACATTGCTGTTGTGCCACTAGTGCTAAATCAAAAATTTAAATAATCAAGAAGCAAATAGAATAGATCAAGGAATTAATATTCATTCAGTTTTGTTGCTGAAGTGAACAATAAGATCTTTGCTATGAAAAGTTTAAATGAATAAGAATAGCACTTGCACAAAATACATACACTACACAGTGATTCAGAGGGAAAGTTACAAAAACAAAGCTGAAAACATTTTTAAAAAATTAAATATATGAAAATCTTACTGTTGCTTTTGAATTTAGTGAGCGAATCAGCAAATATGCAATAGTATTATACAGGAAGTACTGACTTCTTTCTTTCAAATGAGTATGATGATAAACTTTCTCACAAAACTGAGCAATACTATTTTTCAACCCTTCAAAATGATTTGGGATCTGAAATATGATGCCTGGAAAGGGAGAAAATTTGTCAGTATTCTTCATTAAAATTACAAGTGCGACAAAAAATCAAAATTTAAAACAAATAGAGAAAAATTGAAATGCACCATTTAAATATATGGCTAAATGTAGTAAAGAATTTGAAATTGGGTACTCCAGTTCAAATGCAACTGAAACAATATCTAAAGCAGCTACAATGACTTGTCGAGTTGTATCAACTTCCTGAAATAAGTAAAATTTGAGTAAATTTTATGAAGATTAAATAATTTACAAGATTTACAATAAGATGTGATGATAATACAATGTGACAAAATGTGCGTACGAAATGGTGCTGTAGTTGGGAAAAACATTTGGGGTAATTCACCTAGGGATTTGGGAAAACTCACTAAAAGAAAGGGTGGTTTTGTAAAGAAAAAATAACTGCTGGTGGGGCTTGAGACGAGACAGCTCAACTCCTTTCGTTTGTGTGTTGTACTTTAGAATGACGAAAATTGTAGTACACACGCATCTCTTCATGTTTCACGTTAACAAGCAATAAAACGTATTTCCGATTACTGTGCGTGTCTAAATACAACAAATATACGACAGTTTGAAATCAATTTACATTACTTTTGCAACAACAAATACTTTGGGAAACTGTCCTCTCCACATTATCCCCCAACAACAGCAGAGGGTGTAACTGAAAATAAGTAAATTTGTGCTAATTTGAAAACTTTTATTATGTCCAACACAAAATATTTTTAGAAAATTTACATATTAAGGCCATTAGTTCATTTTCAAAGGCATTTATTAAAATGCTTTAAGTGAGACAAGGTCATAGTTTTCTCAGACAGATACAACAGTTTATGAATTAGGACTCCAAGTGATATAAAAGAATAAAAATGAAAAACACTTTTTGGCCAGTTTAATTTTAAAATTATTTCATGAGCAAAGTAGCAAAAACTTTCTATCCAGTCTGGGACACTATTTTGGGCAGTTGAAAATAATCTGCAGCATTATTATCAGTTTTATTTTGAGTTTTCATAAAATGCACAAGTAAAGGTCAAGACTCAGAAATTTTCTAACTGGCCAGTGGCCGTTAGACCTGAAAAACTTAGTGGCCATCACTGTTGCCAAGTTTTAAAGTATAAAAAGAGGGGCAGTTTTGTCACTACTTTCATAAAAATGAATAGAACTCTCTGTGCACTATGAAAAGTAATTATTAAATACATATTTATTTAAATGTGCAAAATTTAAGTTAAAATAGATTTTTTATTTTTTTTTAATGAATAAATAAATAAGTTAATAAATGAGAAGTTGCAGGAAACTACATTTTAGATGACTGTTTTAGTTTATAGCAAAGCTTACAAAGCAAATGCAATTGCGCAGGTAATAATTCACATTTTTTATGAAAATCATTTGAAAAGAAACATCATTTATTGTACATTTTATGCAATCTTCAATTGTTTTTATTGAGGTAAACATCAAATTCTGTTTTTGGAAACTCAGGCAAGTAATAGTCTTGTCTATTTCCATCTTGCGAATGACCAAACATGGCGTCTGCACGAAAAAGGTGTGATTCTATTTAGATTTTTGAATTTGTTACATAAAAGTAGAAAAAAATTCAAAATCCTTAAAAAACTAGGATTTAGATGAAATAGTTTTTAGCACTTTAGTCTAAAGCAATGAAGATAAGATATTCTAAGATAAGATTTTCCACTTTATAAGACAATAATTAAGAATTATCCGAAAAAAAATGGCACATCCAATTCCGTTTATGAAAACGTAGGCACTTAAAGTGTCTTGCGTACCAACATCTTGGGAATGACCAAACATGGCGACTACTCCAAAAATTAAGATATAAATTTTTGAATTTGCTGCAAAAAATAATTTTAAAATAAAAATCCTCATGAGGTTACATTTTAGTTGAAAAGCTTTTAGCACTTTTGCGTCCAAAGCAATGAAAAGATAAGGTGAAATTTTAAATATAAAACTTTTTATTCTTCAAGAAAATTACTTTAAAAAATAAAAAACAGAAAACAATTTAAGTTATTTTCATCAGTTTGCAGTTAAATAAAACATCCAATTCTGCTTTGTTTTTGAAAACTTAGGCACTTAAGCATCTTATCTACTTCGATCTTGTGAATGACCAAATATGGCGACTATGTTTCTAGCTGAAATGCTGAAAGCATCCATCGCCTTTCCGGCCAAATAACAATCTCTAAACGATCTTTGCCAAATGGAATTTATTTTTTATTTATTTCTTTCTGTTCTTTTATAAAATTGTCTGCAGATTGCAGAAAAATCTGCGACACCCATCTTGCAGTTTCTGCTACCGGGTTCATGAGGCTGTCAACATTCAATAACAAGTCACTAAATATTCAAAGCAAAGAATTGTTTTAATCATTGGAAAACAAATTGAAAATTCCCGCTTATTTTAAATTTTCAAAGTCCCCCCCCCCTTTTTTTTAGTTTTCCAGAAGTTAAAAAGTTAATAATTTACAGAAATTATTAAATAAATAATTATGTTGCCAAATAAATCAAAAGTCAACTTTTCAACTCAATAAATGTTATTTAAAGAAGAAAAAAATACATTTTTGAAACAACTCAAATTGGTAAGATGCAAACTTTTGATGCAAACATTTTTATTTTTCTAACTATGAAAATTACTAATGTTACTTCGTCAGGAGGAGGGTCATGGTGCGTGTCTTGGTTAGTTTCAAAGGCAGAATCAGACAGTGCAATAACCACATCTGTTATCAGCTTCCAAAGACGTTCTAATTCTTCTTCCTTTAGTGTCTTCAAAGTAGCATTAAATGTAAAAGGAACTTTTTTGGATTTCTGAAATTTCAAAATTACATTAATGGAGAAGATAATTAAAACTAACAATTAATTAAAAAATTATGTCAAAATAGTTTGCAATACACCTAGTGAGAAGAATTCCTCATGGTTGAGCTATTGAAAATATTCTTGTTCAATACAAATGAATAATTTGACTATCGTGAAATTAATTAACAACTAATATTAAAACTGAAATTATAGTAGAAGATTATACAAGTACTAATAGCACTTCTGAAGTTTTATAAATAAATTCTTCAGGCCAATATGCTATATTTTAACTTTTTATGTGTATTTTTCAGGCTCAAAATATACTATGCAATGTGATTATTACTTTAAAAAAATATTTCCCTTATTTACCTACAGTGGGCTTCCCATAGGATATACTTCATATAGGCTATATACTCTCAAACAATTTTTAGACATATTATGTATATGATCCATAGACAGAAATACCTTCTGGAGGGGTTTTTTTGATCAAAAATACCTTCGGGAGGAAGTTTTTTGATCACAAATATCTTTCTGAAAAAGAATTTTTTGATTAAAAATACCTTCTAAAAGGGGGGTTTCTGATCAAAACAGCTTTAAAATGCATAAACTACTGTATTAGAATTTGCATTCATGTTTAAACCAATGACTCTGGGGGGGGGGGGGGTTCACCTTCTCTCCCTTTGCTGCGCCACTAATATGATCCTATACACATATTGTGCATAATGGATTGCTGAGAGCCCAAAAAAATTGATGGGAACATCACCGACTATGTACCCTAACGTATTAGCCCTTAAGTCAAGGGCTAACAGTCACATATCCTGACGAGATGAACCGTACCATTGCAGTGAACTCTCGCTGGTGGGTCAAATTTATTTTAGCTACCAATTTGTTGGCACTATCAACTTCAATGAAATGACATCCGTCTTCAGCTCAGTTATTGTCTGTTTAGGCTGATGAATTTATAAGATAAAACTGCAGTCTACGTGGATAGCATAACGGGGCTGTTGGTATATTGCATGTAGTTTGCCTTAGCCCTGGCTTAAAAGCTGGAAACTTAACTGCTTAATATTGTAATAATATTTTAAATTTATACTCCCTCTGAATAATTAAGCTTTTCTTTCAAATTAGTCTGCATAGTCCAAGATGTTTTATAAAATTAATTTTAAAACATTTCAGAATAAAAAATATTTTATCATATAATATTAGATTAAGATTTAATGGTTACATTAAAATTTGCGGCAAAGGCATAACCTTACCCTAATTACGCGCCCAAATTTTTCATTATATGTTACCAGATCAAAATTTTAAAAGACCAGAAATAACTGTAGGATGTCAAAACAAAAAGGTAGCATATCAGTTTTAATTTTAAAAAAAAAAACTTTTTTCATACACCAGATAAACATCTTTTATACCCTCCTCAACAGTAAGGTGCTGAAACTGCCTTAAAGTTTAAAAAAAAAAAAAAAAAAAAGATTTTATAAAAATCAGTTCTAAATAACAAATTCTAATTACAGCGAAATCTCGTAACAATGAACTTCAAGAGACCACAGATTTTGTTTGCTGTAACAGGAATTTCGTCATAACAGCAATTAAACTTTATTTCGCTGAAACGAAAATTTCGTTGTATTGGTATTTGTTGTAATGGGATTTCACTGTATATACTGATTAGTGATGTGCTGGTTATTCTTTTCCATGGATATTGACAAAAATAAAGATCTTTATCCTTATCCATTTTACATTTGGCAGACTTTAAACAGAAACTTTTGAACTTTATCTTTTAACTCTTAAATTTTACTACACATTTGAAATGCTACATATAGGTAACTATAAAATGCTGTTTAGTTACATTTAAATTAGTTCTTATTTTTAATAAAGATTATTAGGTATTATTTCAACAACAAAATACAATCAAATCTGTCTTTGTACAGTGGATAGTGCCTGCATAAAAAAAAAAAACTTCGTTTTATAAAGAATTTGATCAATTGAGTCCCAATCTGATTGAAACTTTTATGCACAAAGAGATTTGAGGGAGTTAATTTTTAGTGCTACGAGAACCTTTCTTTTGTCCCATAAGTCTCCAAAAACACGACTGAGGCAGAACATGACTGTCTGAGATCTAATCTCTACAAAATTGGAATATCAGACTCTTTATAATGCAACTCCGGTCAAGCTATGATTACTGATCATTTGGACATTTGTGCTGCACTTGGTGATTTTAGTTCCGCTAATGAAAAGTATCAGAGCACGCAGGGGCGTGCAGGGGGTAGGGGAGAATAGAAGAGACCTGGCCCTTTTTATTCATATCTTTGGATACGTTTTTGGAATTTGTTCGCAGTGAGTAATTTCCTTTGTGTTTTACTGTTCCATCTTTGATTTAATTCATTACTTATTGCAATAACTGCCTACACCAAATCTTATTCGCTCTTCGTTTGGCCAATCAACCATTGCAGAGTTCACTACACAAAATTGCAATGTATTTGTTTAATAAATCTTTTTTTTTTTAATTCCATTGAATAAGATTTTTAATTTTCTCAAAGTTTTTTTTCCAGACAATGGCAACATATATTGCGTTTCTTCAATTTTTAGATCTTCGAAACATTTTACAAAAATTTACATCGCAGAATGTTTGTCACTATTTTAAGTTGGATTTAAATTCAGTTATTCATATCTTTGGATACGTTTTTTGGAATTTGTTCGCAGTGAGTAATTTCCTTTGTGTTTTACTGTTCCATCTTTGATTTAATTCATTACTTATTGCAATAACTTAGTAAGTTTGAACTAAAATGTTAGTTATGATAATGTTCTCTGAATAGATCTTTTGATGTGATTTAACTTATTTAGTAGATCGTTTTAAATTTTAATTGAAC